>NC_079192.1:398856415-399127631 GCF_029499605.1 Hyla sarda | reverse complement strand
ATACAAAAAAAAAAACCTCGGTGAAGAATGGGAGGATTGGCACCAGACGCTCGATGAGTATTAATATGTCGTAAAGGAATGAATATCGAGCAGCACTGGAAAGGAATTAAAGTTATGGCAAAATGGACTATGAAGTTTATATGGGAAGAGAATTTTATCCTTGCATGTGTAGTCAGAGAAACAGTGCCACTCTTTCCATAGGTGTCATCTGGCATTGCAGTTCAGCCTATTTGCCTGATTATCTGCAAAGCCAGACAGAGCCTATGGACAACAGCTGAGCTTGTGCAACGTCACTAAATTAGAAATATAAATTGTGCATTGGAAATTTGAATCCATTTTATTTTTTTTTTTTTTTTTAATGAAAGATCTTTAGGACTTGTCATTCGTACGTCTGATCAGTAATATCTGGCTAATTGAAATACATGGGAGTTGGGTAAAGCTCAGGCACAAGAAAGCTTCAAAACCGCTGCTTTACTTTAGTGGGCATGGGAAGCGCATTTTCAAATGATGGACACCACTGGCCTGTTCTGTGCATTGTTTGGGGGATTTTGCTGGTTAGACTTTTATAATATAGTTATTTTTACACCATTTCATACCTGTAGCTCTTTGCCCTACCTGCCTTCAGCACCCCAGTCCTGCGGCTCTCCAGCACCAACTCCCTGCGGCTCTCCAGTCCTATGGCTCGCAAGCCCTATCTAGCTGCTCCTTGGGTCTATGGCTCCCCAGCCTTACCTAGCTACGGCCCCTCAGCCCAGCCTAGGTTTGACTCCCCAGCCATACCTAGCTGTGTCCCCTGAGACTTAACTGGGTGCGTCCCCTTAACCCTACCTAGCTGCGTCTCCCCCCTTTTGCCTAGCTGCGTCTCCCCCCTTTTGCCTAGCTGCGTCTCCCCCCCTTTTGCCTAGCTGCGTCTCCCCCCCCTTTTGCCTAGCTGCGTCTCCCCCCCCTTTTGCCTAGCTGCGGCTCCCCCACTTTTGCCTAGCTGCGGCTCCCCCACTTTTGCCTAGCTGCGGCTCCCCCACTTTTGCCTAGCTGCGGCTCCCCCACTTTTGCCTAGCTGCGGCTCCCCCACTTTTGCCTAGCTGCCGCTCCCCCACTTTTGCCTAGCTGCCGCTCCCCCACTTTTGCCTAGCTGCCGCTCCCCCACTTTTGCCTAGCTGCCGCTCCCCCACTTTTGCCTAGCTGCCGCTCCCCCACTTTTGCCTAGCTGCCGCTCCCCCACTTTTGCCTAGCTGCCGCTCCCCCACTTTTGCCTAGCTGCGGCTCCCCCACTTTTGCCTAGCTGCGGCTCCCCCACTTTTGCCTAGCTGCGGCTCCCCCACTTTTGCCTAGCTGCGGCTCCCCCACTTTTGCCTAGCTGCGGCTCCCCCACTTTTGCCTAGCTGCGGCTCCCCTACTCCTGCCTAGCTGCGGCTCCCCAGCCCTATGGCTCCTCAGCTCTACCTAGATTTGGTCATCGAAATAAAATGAATAAAAGTGAGTGTGTTATAGCAGGAAAAGGGCACGGCTTGGCGTTTAATGTCTAAATCTAAATGCACCTAAATCTGGCACAAATAAGCTAATCAGTACCAACGGCTGTCCGGGCATGCTGAAGTTGTACAGGGTGGGCCATTTATATGGATGCACCTTAATAAAATGGGGAATGGTTGGTGATATTAACTTCCTGTTTGTGGCACATTAGTATATGTGAGGGGGGGGGGGGAACTTTTCAACATGGTTGGTGACCATGGCGGCCATTTTGAAGTCGGCCATTTTTAATCCAACTTTAGTTTTTTCAATAGGAAGAGGGTCATGTGACACACCAAACGTATTGGGAATTTCACAAGAAAAACAATGTGCTTGGTTTTAACGTAACTTTATTCTTTCATGAGTTATTTACAAGTTTCTGACCACTTATAAAATGTGTTCAATGTGCTGCCCATTGTGTTGGATTGTCAATGCAACCCTCTTCTCTATATACTTCTATATACTACTATATACACCACAGGAGAAATGCTAGCACAGGCTTCCAGTATCCGTATACACTGCTATATACTACTATATACACCGCAGGAGAAATGCTAGCACAGGCTTCCAGTATCCGTATACACTGCTATATACTTCTATATACACCGCAGGAGAAATGCTAGCACAGGCTTCCAGTATCCGTATACACTGCTATATACTACTATATACACCGCAGGAGAAATGCTAGCACAGGCTTCCAGTATCCGTATACACTGCTATATACTACTATATACACCGCAGGAGAAATGCTAGCACAGGCTTCCAGTATCCGTAGTTTCAGCTGCAGAATGGGCAAAACAAAAATTGGAACAGGACCCTCAGTTTACGCAGAAGATTTTGTTCAGTGATGAGGAAACTTTTATGTGAATGGTGAAGTTAGCAAACAAAACCACCACTATTGGTCTGACACTAACCCACATTGGATAGATCCCTCCAAGACTTTTGGAACACAAAAATTGATGGTATGGTGTGGTATATGGGGTACAAAGATAGTGGGGCCATTCTTCATCAATGGAAACCTCAAGGCCATTGGATATGCGAAATTGCTACATGATGATGTGTTTCCCTCTTTATGCACTGAAGCTGGAACATTCCCTGAGTTTTTCCAGCAAGATGGTGACCACCACATTATGGGTGTCAGGTCCGAGCATTCCTAGATGAACAGTTTCCTGGAAAGTGGATTGGTCCTCGTGGGCCAGTTGAATGGCCCCCAAGATCTCCCGATTTGACCCCCTTAGACTTTTATCTTTGTGGTCATCTGAAGGCAATTGTCTATGCTGTGAAGATACGAGATGTGCAGCACCTGAAACTACGGATACTGGAAGCCTGTGCTAGCATTTCTCCTGCGGTGTATATAGTAGTATATAGCAGTGTATACTGGAAGCCTGTGCTAGCATTTCTCCTGCGGTGTATATAGTAGTATATAGCAGTGTATACAGATATTGGAAGCCTGTGCTAGCATTTCTCCTGCGGTGTATATAGTAGTATATAGCAGTGTATACAGATATTGGAAGCCTGTGCTAGCATTTCTCCTGCGGTGTATATAGTAGTATATAGCAGTGTATATGGATACTGGAAGCCTGTGCTAGCATTTCTCCTTCGGTGTATATAGTAGTATCTAGCAGTGTATACGGATACTGGAAACCTGTGCTAGCATTTCTCCTGCGGTGTATATAGTAGTATATAGCAGTGTATACGGATACTGGAAGCCTGTGCTAGCATTTCTCCTGTGGTGTATATAGCAGTGTATACGGATACTGGAAGTCTGTGCTAGCATTTCTCCTGCGGTGTATATAGTAGTGTATACAGATACTGGAAGCCTGTGCTAGCATTTCTCCTGCGGTGTATATAGCAGTGTACACGGATACTGAAAGCCTGTGCTAGCATTTCTCCTGTGGTGTATATAGCAGTATATATGGATACTGGAAGCCTGTGCTAGCATTTCTCCTGTGGTGTATATAGTAGTATATAGCAGTGTATACGGATACTGGAAGCCTGTGCTAGCATTTCTCCTGTGGTGTATATAGTAGTATATAGCAGTGTATATGGATACTGGAAGCCTGTGCTAGCATTTCTCCTGTGGTGTATATAGTAGTATATAGCAGTGTATACGGATACTGGAAGCCTGTGCTAGCATTTCTCCTGCGGTGTATATAGTAGTATATAGCAGTATATATGGATACTGGAAGCCTGTGCTAGCATTTCTCCTGCGGTGTATATAGTAGTATATAGCAGTGTATATGGATACTGGAAGCCTGTGCTAGCATTTCTCCTGCGGTGTATATAGTAGTATATAGCAGTGTATACAGATACTGGAAGCCTGTGCTAGCATTTCTCCTGCGGTGTATATAGTAGTATATAGCAGTGTAATACGGATACTGGAAGCCTGTGCTAGCATTTCTCCTGCGGTATATATAGTAGTATATAGCAGTGTATACGGATACTGGAAGCCTGGGCTGGCATTTCTCCTGCGGTGTATATAGTAGTATATAGCAGTGTATACGGATACAGGAAGCCTGTGCTAGCATTTCTCCTGTGGTGTTTATAGTAGTACACAGCAGTGTATACGGATACTTGAAGCCTGCGCTAGCATTTCTCCTGTGGTGTATATAATAGTATATAGCAGTGTATACGGATACTGGAAGCCTGTGCTAGCATTTCTCCTGCGGTGTATATAGTAGTATATAGCAGTGTATACGGATACTGGAAGCCTGTGCTAGCATTTCTCCTGTGGTGTATATAGTAGTATATAGCAGTGTATACGGATACTGGAAGCCTGTGCTAGCATTTCTCCTGCGGCGTATAGAGTAGTATATAGCAGTGTATACGGATACTGGAAGCCTGTGCTAGCATTTCTCCTGCGGTGTATATAGTAGTATATAGCAGTGTATACGGATACTGGAAGCCTGTGCTAGCATTTCTCCTGCGGTGTATATAGTAGTATATAGCAGTGTATACGGATACTGGAAGCCTGTGCTAGCATTTCTCCTGCGGTGTATATAGTAGTATATAGCAGTATATAGAGAAGAGGGTTGCATTGACAATCCAACACAATGGACAGCACATTGAACACATTTTATAAGTGATCAGAAACTTGTAAATAACTCATGAAAGAATAAAGTTACCTTAAAACCAAGCACATCATTGTTTTTCTTGTGAAATTCCCAATAAGTTTGATGTGTCACATGACTCTCTTCCTATTGAAAAAACTAAAGTTGGATTCAAAATGGGCAACTTCAAAATGGCCGCCATGGTCACCACCCATCTTGAAAATTTCCCCCCTCACATATACTAAGGGGGGTTATTAAAGTGTATCCATATAAATGGCCCACCCTGTAGTTTAGCAACAGCTGGAGAAACCCTGGTTGGGAAACACTCGTCTATTGCATACAACCAAAGGCTGTCCGGGCATTCTGGGAGTTGTACTTTTGCAACAGCTGACAGAAAACACTGACCTAGACAGTGTAATTGTAAACTAGAGTCTAAGAATCTTACGAACACTTTTACTAAATCTGTCCTTTTGTACTCCATGTTCTGGCTACCTGCAGCCACCACTAGGGGGAGCATCTGCATACTGCAAACTGTTTTACTTTGAATTTCGTTAAACACAATATGCAGATAACGCCTCCCTGGTGGCACATGCAGGTAGTTGCAATGTGTGCTTTTAAAGGGGTACTCCGCACCCCTAGACATCTTATCCCATATTCAAAGGATAGGAGATAAGATGTCAGATTGTCGGGGTCCCGCTGCTGGGGACCCCCGGGATCTCGGCTGCAGCACCCACCTGGACGGCTTCCACCTCTCACCGGGAACGCTGGAGGCTTCGGATCCCGCCCACAATGGCGGACGAGCGTGACGTCATGACTCCGCCACCTGTGCTGTCACGTCCCGCCCCCTCAATGCAAATCTATGGGAGGTCTACGGGAGATGTCTAGGGGTGCTGAGTACCCCTTTAAATCTTTGCCTATGCAGCGGGACTTCAGGCTAAAAAGATAAATAAAATAAAAGTAATTTTGGAGCCAGAGTGTATGCATACTTTACACTACACTAGGTAGGGGGATACTTTAGGAAGGGGGTAGAGATGAGTGAACTTACAGTAAATTCGAATCGTCACGAACTTCTCGGCTCGGCAGTTTATGACTTTTCCTTCATAAATTAGTTCAGCTTTCCGGTGCTCCGGTGGGCTGGAAAAGGTGGATGCAGTCCTAGGAGACTCTTTCCTAGGAATGTATCCATCTTTTCCAGCCCACCGGAGCACCTGAAGACTGAACTAATTTACGCAGGATAAGTCGTCAACTGCCGAGCCGAGAAGTTTGTGACGAATCGAATTTACTGTAAGTTCGCTCATCTCTAGTTGGGGGATACAACAGCTGGAAAACAGCAGGTTACGTTCATAGGTAGAGGACTGTATTCCTAAAACAGGACACTATCACGCTTGCCCATGCATGCTGGGAGTTGTAGTTTCCCAACATCTGGTGAGCCGCAGGTTTTCAGTCCTCTGTGTTATAAATTTTCTCTCGGCTGGATGTTGGTTTCATTACACTCGACCTCTATCATTCTTTAGTGTTCCTTGATGTGTTATTAAACCAACAAAACGCGCTGCGATCACTGCTCGGGATAAAGCGCTTTGTGCCTGGGACCTTTTGTTGTTTGGAAATCACCTGCATAATAACCTCGGTAATTTTACACGGCTATAAAATGTTTTGAGGGAATTCTCAGTCTAACAATACGAAACATCTGACATGTTATGAGCTGAAACCTAACATGAGATCAAGCTAGAAACCCTTGTTGTGCGGTGGGCTAATCACATCAGTATGCCGGGGCCTGGCATCTTATAGCTATAGGCAAAGGCTGCGTATTCACCCCTGAACTATGGCAAATATGGACCAGAGAGGGGCTACTGTGCTAAATATATGTGATGGCCCCTTCAAGATCCTGGGGGTCCCCAGAGATCAGACCCTATGATAATATAATGATCATAGTGGTGTTTGTCACTTTAAAAGGTGGTGATACCGCTTTAGAGTCGGGTCCCACATAACACATATGCTGCGTATTTGCTGCTACGTATTTTTTCTAAAATCTGCTGCAGAAAATATGCAGCATAAACACTACATGTGACTCTACCATAAAGCCTGTGCAGCTTGTGCAGGATTGTCAAGGCAAACGACTGCTTGTACGGTCGTGCTATAAATATTAAATATTATTTTTTAATATTTGTATGATTTTTTAGTTTTTTTCGTCTTCAGGGACTATTGGCTACAACCAGAGGAATAGAATCGACACGTTAATGTACTTACTGGCCTATCCGCAAAGGCCGATGGTGAAGACAAAGACTATTGAACTCATAGACTTTGAGAAGCTTCCAGCCGGACAGAACGCCACAGTGGCCGTGATGAGTTACAGCGGTTATGATATTGAGGACGCCCTGGTGTTAAATAAAGCCTCTTTAGATAGAGGTAAGTGACAATATTGGGAATGTGCTATCAGAAAATGACCTTTTGCTTAAAGGGGTTATCCAGGATAAAAATGTTTTTTTATATATCAACTGGCTCCAGAAAGTTAAACAGATTTGTAAATTACTTCTATTAAAAAATCTTAATCCTTTCAGTACTTTTGAGCTGCTGAAGTTGAGTTGTTCTTTTCTGTCTAAGTGCGCTCTGATGACACCTGTCTCGGGAACCACCCAGTTTAGAAGCAAATCCCCATAACAAACCTCTTCTACTCTGTGCAGTTCCCGAGACAAGCAGAGATGTCAGCAGAGAGCACTGTTGCCAGACAGAAAACAGCAACTCAACTTCAGCAGCTGATAATTATTGAAAGGAGTAAGATTTTTTTAATAGAAGTAATTTACAAATCTGTTTAACTTTCTGGAGCCAGTTGTTATAAAAAAAAAGTTTTTTTTCCTGGAATACCCTTTAAATCAAGATTTTATGTTTAACATTTTTTTTATTTATTTGGTGATGGATTTTATAATTTTCTATTTTACTATTTATTATATATTTATTATATTTATTTTATATATATATATATATATATATATATATATATATATATATATATATTTATATATTCATGTATTTATTACATACCGTATATTATTTATTATTATTTTATAATCCTGAAAACTTGCAGTTTTAGATCTGGCCACTAGGTCTTAAAGGGGTACTCCGCCCCTAGACATCTTATCCCCTATCCAAAGGATAAGGGATAACATGGCTGATCGCGGGGGTCCCGCCGCTGGGGACCCCCACGATCTTGGCTGTGGCACCCTAAACACCTGGTGCATGACGCGAACTTCGCTGTGTGCCGGATGACTGGCGATGCGGGGCAGAGGCTTGTGAGGTCACGGCCACGCCCCCTCAATGCAAGTTTATGGGAGGGGCGTGACGTCCGTCACGCCCCCTCCCATAGACTTGCATTGAGGGGGCGTGGGCGTGACATCCCGAGCCTCCAGCGCTGCACCCGATGCTCTAAACGAACGCCGGATGCAGCAGGGAGATCCTTAGGCTAGGGGATAAGATGTCTAGGAGCGGAGTACCCCTTTAAACTATGTTGAGGCTTCATGTTCTGGACAGATCATTTTTCAGAAATGCCTTTTCTTCTTATAACAGAGAAGGAGTGCAGTGAAAAGTTACACCAGTAGAATAATAACACTGGATTCCTTTTGAATGACCTCTAATGGTCACAGAGAATGCTCAATAGTGTCTCTAATTCATGTAAATATGACATGTCTTGTCTGTTGTCTATGGTCCATGGGTCCTGCCGTAAAGCATATCACTAAATGCTGTGAAAACAGCTGAGACAAGATGGCAGCCCCCATAATAGTTACAAAAAAATTATATAAAAAAATCACTGGAAAATAGAAAACAGACTAGTAAAAAAGCATGTTTAAAGGGGTATTCCGGCCTTAGACATCTTATCCCCTATCCATGGGATAGGGGATAGGATGTCTGATTGCAGGGGTCCCGTCAGAGCAGTGTTCCCCAATCTGTGGGGGTTTTGCCCGTTCATCCAGAAGAGCATTTGTGAGGCCAGACACTGATTTTGGATCAGGGGGCCTAGATCGCAATCTCCGTTCTTGTTAATCCCAAAGGTGCTGATGGGGTTGAGGTCCGGGCTCTGTACAACCAGTCAAGTTCATCCACTTCACACCCCCCTGCCCCAAATCTTTATGGACCTTGCTTTGTGTTCTAGGGCACACTCACGGTGGAACAGAAAAGGCCAAACCTAAACTGTTCCCTCACAGCTGGAAGTGACAATTGCCCGTATGTCTTGCTGAAGCATTAAAGGGGTACAGGATAGGGGATAAGATGTCTGATCGTGAGGGTGCCGCCACTGGGGACCCCCATGATCTCCCTTCTGCACCCGGCGTTTGTTTAGAGCGTCGGATGCAGCGCCAGAGGCTCATGACATCACGGCCGTGCCCCGCTCGCACATCACGGCCAAGCCCCCTCAATGCAAGTCTATGGGATCTCCCATAGTCTTGCATTGAGGGGGCGTGGCCGTGACGTGACAAGAAATGCTCGGCCATGACGTCACTTCCTCCGTCTCGCATCAGTCTCCGTGCACCGGATGTTTGGGGTGCCGCAGCCGAGATCGCAGGGGTCCCCAGCGGCGGGACCCCCACCATCAGACATCTGATCCCCTGTCCTTTGGCTAGGGGGATAAAATGTCTAGGGGCGGAGTACCTCTTTAAAGGGGTTATCCAGGAAAAAACTTTTTTTTATTTTTATATATATATATATATATATATATATATATATCAACAGGCTCCAGAAAGTTAAACAGATTTGTAAGCTACTTCTATTAAAAAGTCTTAATCCTTTCAGTACTTATGAGTTTCTGAAGTTAAGGTTGTTCTTTTCTAAGTGCTCTCTGATGACATCTGTCTCGGGAAACGCCCAGTTTAGAAGCAAATCCCCATAGCAAACCTCTTCTAAACTGGGCGGTTCCCGAGACACGTGTCATCACAGAGCACTTAGACAGAAAAGAACAACCTTAACTTCAGAAGCTCATAAGTACTGAAAGGATTAAGATTTTTTTAATAGAAGTCATTTACAAATCTTTTTAACTTTCTGGAGCCAGTTGATATTTAAAAAAAAAAAAGTTTTTTTTTCCTGGAATACCCCTTTAAAACCCTTCAGCACTTGTGACCCCACTCAGTAATTTTAGGTGTTCTCCTCTTTGACTAGGTTGCTGTGGTCCCTAAACGCTTCCACTTCTCAATTTCATGACTTGCGGTGTTGGTTTCCAATTCAGTACCGCACTGGTATTACCGAGCTCTATAGAACGACACATTCTATCACTAATTTTTGAAAAGGCGACTGCATCGATTTTATATTCTTAAGCAATAGGTGTAAAGGAAACCTCCAAATCCAGTCATCGCTTCTGTTACTCCTATTGCCCCAGGAATAAAAAAAATCCAGCCCAATTCTTTTGTCTATATAGGCTATATGGCATGATTTATTATCATTGAAAACCTATGCATGCTCTGCCAAACCAAGCGTGCATGTGTACGGTAGGGATGAGATCCAGAGCGGTCAGCTAAATGAGTGTTCGGGTACGTTCACACTAAAGGTTTGGAGAGGAATTTCCACGAGTAATTCTGCTCGCTTATTCCTCTCCAATTCATTCAGCAGTGAAAAACCCCCTAGTATGAAATTAAATTTCGCGTCCTAACCCCACAGGACTCAACGTATTTTTTTTTCAGTCCGCCTCACTTCCGCGTGAAATTCGCGAGGATCTTGCTAATAAGGTCGCCTATGCCGCGCTGAATTCCCCACTGATTTCTGTGCGGAATGAAAAGTCATTTTTGAGCGTATTTTTTCAGCGAGAATTCCGCGCAAATATTAATCAGTGTGAACATACCCTTCAGCTGATGTATTGGCACCGGTCTCCCTTTCTTCTTCATGTGTTTGATGGGTCGTAGTGTGATCCCCAGGGCTGCAGCCATCTATTCATTCCTACCTTCTGTTTGCAAAACAAATTCCGTCCATACCTTTATTTTTCTAACCGGCTAATTGGATTTAGAATTTAGGGAGGGGGGGGGGGGGGGGTCATTAGTGAGAAATAAATGAGTCTCTAGTCAGAAGGACTCGGATCACCTTTCCTCCTTTATCCACCCCACACACGCCAGCCTTTTCATCCCCCTAATAGACAAGATGGCCAGGACCGGTTGCTAGGCTCCCGTAAAATAATTCCCAGACATCTATCCTTAACATTAATGTCGGCTGTTGCTTCTTTTGCGCCTGTGTCAATACAAGTGGAACCAAATGGGAGATTTTTTTTGTTTTTGTTTTACCTCCTTCTGTAAAATAGAATCTATAAGAAAAAAATAAAATAAAACAGTGTTGGTCGGCCATTGTGTAGTATTCATGGCTGTCATTCAATAGCTCCCTCCGTCTCTTGGAGAAGTGGCTAGCGGTAATATTAAGCTTGTATGGCAAACGTACGGCGCTCTGCTGCCCATTATTGAGCACGCCATTAAGCAGAGGAGTGCGGAGACTGAAAAAGTCCCTTTTATTTTGGTTGCGGGACCTTATGAAAGAATAGCGCGGAGGCGTCTGTCCATCGGGTGATGGTTATCAGAGGTGCCAGTCTTTTGTCAGGGACCATTGAAGCTTGGTGTTCAGTGCGTGTCATCTCTCGGGGTCTTTAGCAGGCACATGTAGCCCTTTTTTCATGGGGATTTAATTCAAGACCCTCAATAGATGACCCCATGCAGGAGCTGCCTTTGGCGTCACTGCTTTTTTTTCTAAAGTTTAAGCTCGATGGTTACTTGTATATGTATAGATGTACTAGTTATCTTCTGGTTGATGGTGATGACTCTTCTTTATATCACCATGCAGAGTACCTGGCATTGCCCGTTCTTCCTACCTAAACTTTGCGGGAGAGTAAAAGCATCAATGACTGTCTCATCCTCATATCTTGTCTTCCTATTCTTAAAGGGGTACCCCTACTCTTAAAGGGGTACTCCGGCGCTTAGACATCTTATCCCCTATCCAAAGGATAGGGGATAAGATGCCTGATCGCGGGGGTCCCGCCGCTGGGGACCCCCGTGATCTTGCACGCCGCACCCCGTTAAAATCAGTTTCCGCAGCGTGTTCACTCCGGGTCTGATTACTGTCGCTCACGGGCCGAAGCATTGTGATGTCACGGCTCCGCCTCCGTGTGACATCATGCTCCGCCCCCTCAATGCAAGCCTATGGGAGGGGGCGTGACAGCTGTCACGCCCCCTCCCATTGACTTGCATTGAGGGGGCGGGGTGTGACATCACACGGGGGCGGAGTCGTGACGTCACTATCTTTCGTTCCCGTGGTCGGGAGCCAGAACCTCCAGCGCTGCCGGAAGCAGATACAGGTGGGTGCTTCGTGCTATATTGCCGGGGGTCCCCAGCGGCAGGACCTCCGCGATCAGACATCTTATCCCCTATCCTTTGGATAGGGAATAAGATGTCTAGGGGTCGAGTACACCTTTAAAGGGGTTATCCAGGAATAGAAAAACAAAACTAATTTCTTTCAAAAAAACTTCTGTCTCCAGGTTGGGTGTGGTTCTGCAGCTCAGTTCCATTGAGGTGAATGGAGCTGAGTTGTAATACCCCACCCAACCTAGAGACAGACAGGGAGTTGTTTTTGAAAGAAATTTGCTCTGGTTTTCTATTTCTGGGTAACCCCTTTAAGCAAGCTCTGCAGCCCAAGAGTAACACGATCAGGCGATGTACTGAAAGTTCCATATACTTACATGGGACTTCAGACAAAAGCCCCGACCCTTGCAATACATATATAGTTGGGATTAAGGAGGGTATTCATATCTCTAAAACGTGTCCCCTATCCAAGGGGATAAAAAGTTGATCAGGGTGGCGGAGGTCTAACCTCTCGAACCCCCAGCACCAATTATAAGAGCTGAGAAAAATTGTCCCCCCAAATGACTGGAGTCTGTGGTCAGTGCACCCTTCACTCTCTGTGGGGATTTTAAACATTGCCTTAGTACGTTATTTGAAAACTGCTCTAGGGGACTCCACCCTGTTTCCGCATAAGGAAGCATTTTAGGTTGCGGACAGCCCAGAAACCTGCAGTTTACCATGCCCAAGAGAAGCCATGAATATATAGCTTAGATGTATACATTTATAGCTACATTTTGGGGGTTATTGAGGTCTCAAGTAAAAGCAGCCTTGATGTTCTCACATGATTTTCAGGTTATGACTTACACTGGGTTGTGCCGTTCCCCTTCAGCTGTGATTGGTTGTGCTCAGCTTTCCTCAGGGGCGGAAGACCTATAGATTTTCTAAAGATCTGTGCATGGTTCTGCTTGGCTGTCTAAGGAAAGCCGATCAAATTTAAATGGGCACTCTCATTAAAAAAATGTTTGCTATTGCACTGCTTATGGTAAATTTAAAAAAAATTCTAATATACTTTGTTTAAAAAAAAATGAAGCTTTCTATGTTTTATTTGTGCTTAAAAAAAGCTCAAGAGCACATTTTCCCCCATCTCATACACAGACTTTGGACCAAAGTCCAAACACAGGAAGTGGAGTCTGGAGTGCTGAGGGGGTGTGTCCAGCCAACAGCATATGGCAGTTAAGTGTGAGAGGAGCTATGATTGGATGAGGCTGGACACCCCCCCCCCCCCCCCCCTCAGCACTCCAGGCTGCACTTCCTGTGTTTGGGCTTCAGTCCTAAGTCTGTGTATAAGATGTGGGGAAAATGTGCTCTTGAGCTTTTTTAAGCACAAATAAAACATAGAAAACTTCATTTTTTTTTTTTAAACAAAGTATATTGGAAATATTTTTTATTTACCATAAGGAGTTTAATAGCAAAAATAAATTTTTATGAGAGTTACCCTTTAAGTGGCACAGTGGTCAGCTGAGAACTTCTGCCCCCTTGTTTCAGCAATCAGTGGGGGTCTCAGCACATGGACCTCCAACAAAAACTTAAAAGGGAATCTCTACCCAAATCATGACTCCATTTTAATAAATTCTGTGAGTCATAGGGCCAGTTTTCTGAGATAATTTTTCATGTATATCAATTGTTTTGTGAACACAACTGCTGTCCATATACCCAGTCTGGGCATATAGACCTCATAGAGCTCACATGTACCATTAGAATTCACCCCATGTTAAGTTTTTAATCCTTTTCTCCTAGGCTTTGGACGTTGCCTTGTGTACAAAAATGCCAAATGCACCCTGAAACGCTACAGTAACCAAACGTTTGATAAAGTGATGGGACCGATGCTCGATGCCACCACGCGCAAGCCCATCTGGAGGCATGAAATTTTAGACGCCGATGGCATCTGTTCACCAGGTAACAATCACTAGACATATGTTTCTCTGACTCGATACATTATGAAAATGATCGACTTGATGCCATCTTTTTCAATCTCTTAAACACTCTGGGAATTTTTTTTGCTTGAATAATGCAGCATAGCCTATTATTAGAGAATAGAGGTTTTTTTTGTTTGTCTTATGCTTACCTGTTTAGCTAATGTCGCAGGCATGGCTCCATTTCACTGAAGTGATTCTGTAATGCTGCTCACATTTCTCATGAATCCCTTATGAATCACTAGGAATGAAGTTTTCCCAAAATGAACTCTTTAGACTGATAAGTGGGTTATGGTCAGTTCACATTATGTGCAGTTTTTTTTTTTTTTTTTTGGACACATATTATTGAACATTTTTGAGGTAAAGTAACAAACAAATAGGATCTCCGTAGAGATAAAACGGTGTAACAAACAAATACACGACAGAGATGGGAAAAAACAAGTCCATATCAGGTACACAGGCAAAACAATTGCTCCGCAAGTCAGTAGAAGGGACATCATAACAATAAAGACCCATAAGAATGCACATAACCGCTAAAGGACAAAAGGGTGCATAGTAGGAAGGCTATGGTGTAGGAAGACGTATGGCACCCAACATGTCCCCCAGAGCACCCCTACAGTACCATTCACTATGACTAAAGGGTCTAACCATATCCGCTACTTCAGACACAGTGTATGCAGAAACAATAAAAACCCATTTATCAAATAATTATTCCGTGCTTGTCGTCTTGTGGCGTTCCGTGTCTAGCCTGTCAATATTACAAAACAGTTTAAGTAGAGTGATCAACATGTCACGCGTAGGGATGTTGGTGGATAACCAGGATGCAAAAGGCAACATAAAGCGACCAGGAGCACTACAGGTATCAGTTATGGTATCTTGGGCACCGGTGGGGGACCCTGGTCTGGGGGACGAAACTGCTGAGGGGAGTGAAAGAGAGTGAGATTCCACGTGGCCTTGATGTAAGCAAGTATCATGTTCCAGTATCTAACAGTGGAAGGACATGTCCATACCCCATGCCATGTACCTGTCAAGGGAGTAGATCATTATGGGCAAGCCATGATCCTATCAGGGTAATCCGGAGTGGGGAGTTTATTAAAGCCATAAAGGGCCTTATGCGCCAATTTAAAGTACGTTTCATGCCATCTCTCGTTAATGACGCACTTCCGAATCTTATGCCATCCTTGCAATATACACTCCGAAATGTCCTCATCTGGGATCCAGCTGGACCAAGAGGAGAAAAGCGTATCAGGATCAACTTTCAAGAGAACCCTTCTAAAGGCTGGATAGCCTATAAGATCATCTACAACGTGTGTAAGGGCCTCTTTATCTAGGTTGCACAATCTATTTCTGCAAAAGTATATCTGATTGAGGGGGAGTAAATGAGTGGGAGGAAGCTGAAATTTAGTCACCAGTGCTTGGTGAGAAAGCCAGCTTTTAGTTGAACGATTAGTCAGATCACCTGCATGCCGTAATTCGCGTTCCTCCCATAGCGCTATTATCCTCACAGAGATCCCTTGAGGGAAATCCGGAAGTCCTACAAAAGGGAGATGTTTGGACATCAGAAATGGGAGCTGGTGTAATTTCTGTACCTCCTTCCAGGCCACCACAGTGTCTCTCAGTAAAATAGTGTTTTACTAAAGGGGGAAACAAAGCGAATGCAGTAAAGCAGGAAGTCGCCATGGGGACGCAAGAGCCCCTCCAAGCCACTAATGGCATGGAAGGAGGATCACTGACTCCAATCAACCACAATACGAAAATGGCACGCTAAATTATAACCCCTAATGTTATGCAAAATTAAGCCCTCCCTCCTGTTTACCTTACATGAGCTTCTGGAGTGCTATACTTGGTCTCTTACCCGCACCTATAAATTTCGTGAAGGCAAAGTTTAACCGATGACATCCGCATGGTGTAACAGCAGGGGCAGCGTTTACAGGGGATATAGGAGACAAGAAAAGCTAACCATCTTAACTAAATGGCAGCGCTCCATAAATGTAAGTGGCAAACCCATCCATCTCTTCAATTCCAAGTGTATTTTACAAAAGATAGGGGAATAATTTAACAGGTAAAGCATATCAGGTGTTTTACCCACTTTGATACCCAAATAGGTGACCAAGGAGGACGCAATCCTAATCTCAAGCCCCGATATCGATGGCAACCATTGTGGGGGAGAGGAGCCCAGGGGAAGTAACTCCGATTTAGTGATATTAGTCTTGTATCCGGAAAAACTCCAGAAAAAAGTTAGAAAATCCAGCACCCCCAGGAAAAGATTGACCTAACGCGTTCAAAAATAGTAAAATGTCGTCCGCAAACATGGGTAATTTAACAGTATTAGGACCCACCCTGATACCCTCATACAAGTTGGACAACAACAGATAACGAGCAAGCGGCTTAATCGCCAAATCAAAAAGAGGCGAGAGCGGGCATCCCTGGCTAGTGCCCTCGCATAACACAAAAGGGGAGGAAAGGATACCAGGGGTATACACCCTCACTCTTGGATCCCTGTAGATACTTGTGATGTAATCCCGGGAACAACCTTCTGATTCCAAAACGGTCAAGCAGCAGACCTAACCAGTCCCAACAGACATTATCGAAAACCTTTTCCGCATCCAAGGACAACAGGGACGGTTAATCATCTGGTCGTGGCTGGTGCCATAACCTGTCCAGAACCGTCATCACTGTCCTAATGTTCATAGTAGCCGAACGGTTTCTAATGAAGCCGACTTGATGCTGCCCTACCAAAGTCGGCATGAAGCAAGATAGGCGATCTGCCAAAATCTTTTAAAGTAGCTTAATATCCTGATTTATCAGGGAGATGGGCCTGTATGAGCTGGGATCGCTATGATTCTTACCAGGTTTAGGTAGAACCTTGATATAGGCCATCGAAGCCTCCCTAGAAACTGTGCCCGTAGTCATAAAGACAGTAAACTCATCATGCAGTACTGGGGATAGCTCAGGGAGTAGTGCCTTGTAAAATTTGCCAGCATGCGGCCCGTCTTGTTCCCCTGGCGGAAGAAATCCACCTCAAAATCCGAGCGAGTTAACCTTTCCCTCCTATCCAGCCACAATTTAAATTGTGTTCTAGCAGTCTGGCATGCATTTCTGTGTGCATCTGTGGGGGAGCGCAGAAAGAGAACATATGCTTGGTGTAGGCGTGTACTAGCTGCGGGCAAATTAGAATGTGACGTACGTTTAAGGGTCGACAAGTAAGAGATCAGTTTACCCCGTTTTGCCCATTTCCCAATAAAGCATGGGTCATAGGTGTGTTGTACATTATCACACACTCAAATTCTAGCCACCACCCCTGTAATTGTTCTACAAAGTATTCATCTTTGACCAAAAGGGAAGGGAAGCTCCATAAGATTTCAGATCCTCTCGGGCACGTGGGTTGAAGAGAGAGGAGTACTGGTGAGTGATCCGATATAACAAGGTGTCCGATACTCACAGTCCGTACTCTAGTACTCAAGCACGTAGTGACGAGAAAGAGGTCAATACGGGACCATGACTGGTGAGCATGGGAGAAGTGAGTGAATTCCCTATCATCCGGATGGGATACTCTCCAAGCATCCAGTAAATAAAGTCTGTCAAGCAAAGGAGGAAGCACAGGGTCTAGGTGTCTGAGTGTCCGTGTGGGTCCCTTTCTATCCACCTGAGGGTCCATTATGGAGTTAAAATCACCCCCAATATCTTCCAGGGAGAGAGTCGTCGGTCTGGATCTGGTGCACTAAATGTCCCAAAAAAATATCTATTTTCCCCATTTTAGATGCTAAAAGTCTCCCCATTATGATCTAGTTTAAGGTGAGAAACCCTCCCCTCTGAGTCAGCAACATGGGAGAGCAAAGTGAATATGAGAGACTTGTGTATTAAAGTTAGGACTCCCTCCACAGCCGGTGAACCCAAAACCTGCCCAACCCACTGCTGCTACATCCGTGAAAAATCATCACAGGATAAATGGGTCTCCTGTAATACAATATCGGGGTGAGATTTTTTTAAGTAGCAAAGCAAAAGCCTACATTTATAAGGTGTACGGAGTCCCTTTCCAGGTTATGAAGGTCACCATAGTAGTAGTAAATGTGAAGTACAAACAGCCAGATAAATCAAAAGCTAGCAGCAAAGCATCGCGCATGTTACAAATAATACCATAGCAAATAAGGAAAATATAAATGGCATTACATGATCAAACAGAACATAGCAACAAACAGGTGGCAAAAAATAACACCTGGAGAACAAAGGCAATTCCTCACATTTGGGGAACCCAGGACGTGCCCTAACAACCAACAGGGCGCAACCAATTTGGGTACGGGACTCCCTTTTTTTGGTTGATAGAGGGGGAACCTCTACCATCTGAAACAAAAACATACCCATGCCCCCCTCCCCCTAACATATTACAAGTGCATGGGGCCCCAAGGATGAAGGATGTTGTAAAGAGGTGAGCCAGTTTCCCCATAACAGAAGCAGCAAATAATAGTAACGAAGGACCTAGATAACGAGATGCCGGAAGGCGAAAAACAGAGTTCAACAGCACAGGTAAGTAAAAGAAAAAAGACCGATTGACAGGGAAAAAAGGCACACAGAGAGAAAACCTGAGAAGACCAGCTTCATGGTAAGGCACAGTCCCTCAAGCGTGGCATGGAAGAAGGGCGAGAAGTTCAGTCCGATCAGTAGTGTCTGCCGCTGTCGCGTAGGCGCCTCAGTGAGCGGGGTCTCCTGCGGCGGTCATGGGAGTCCGGGGAACGGGTACTCTCTCTGGTGGTAGATCTGGAGTGATGTTCCTCATGCGGAGAGCGAGATCTGCTGTCTGTTCGCCTCGAGCGACGCGGAGATGAAGACACAGAAGCATGGTCCAAGGCTGCAGCAACGGCCTCCGGAGTCTTGTAAACCGAAATGGACCCATCAGCATGAAACACTCTGAGGAGCGCAGGATATTTGGAAGCGACAATTGGCTTTGTAAAGGGAGGTGCAGATAGAACTGAAGGCCCTGCGGCACTTTGCCACCTCCACTGAGAAATCTTCAAAAATTAAGAGCTGCATACCATGGACCACCAGCGGTTGAGATTTGCGCCTGTAAGTCTTCAAGATATCAACTTTATCGTTAAAGTACAGAAGACGGAGAATAACTTGGTGTGGACGGTTCGCCAGAGCTGCAGGCCCTGGAGCAGAGGCAACTGCGGTTTCAATGCGGTGCACTCGTTCAACTTGGCAAGCATATGACAGGCCCAAGGCTTTAGGACCAACGCGCTCGCAGAAGCTCTGTAAATCCACTGAAGTCACCGATTCTTTAACTCCCACAATGCGCAGATTATTATGCCTGGACCGGTTTTCTAGGTCTTCCAATTTCTCACTCATCCGGGAAGAGTCATATTCAGCAGACTGTAAGCGCTGTCTCAGCATGGTATCCCCATCCTCCAACGATGAAATACGATGTTCTGCCTCTCCCAA
This sequence comes from Hyla sarda, assembly GCF_029499605.1. NCBI lineage: Eukaryota > Metazoa > Chordata > Amphibia > Anura > Hylidae > Hyla > Hyla sarda. The sequence goes on along the minus strand of NC_079192.1, from coordinate 399,108,374 downwards.
GCGGCTGGAATGGTCAGCCACCTTTTTAGTTGTAGATTTTGAAGTGCAGACCTGAGGGCGTCCTCCACAATGCGCTGGGAGAAATCCGCTGCACCACTTCTGCAGCCAGTGAGGTATAATCAGTTTGTTGGCCCTGGATAAGGCACACAGGAGAAGTACTGTCCTGGAGGCCTGGTGGGGTCATCTGCCCCTGTAATGGTAGGTCCCTTCCTGGTGAGGCTGAGCCTGGTAGTGCTGCTGCAGAGACAGGCGCTGTGTCCATGCTTTCAGTGGCTGGTGCGGTCCCTGTGGCGGCAGGAGAAGCAGCTGTGGGGATCACAGAAGTAGTGCCTGATGGAGTGGCGGCCATTTTGCCCGTGCCGCGCTTTGAGGCTCAGAGTGGTGCCGGTACTGCGGGAGACTGCGGGCTGCAATGCTGAACAAAGTGGTCCATGTGGAGGACTGCTGCCATGCCGGGGTTGCGAGCGGAGCAACTTCTGGCTGATACAAGCAGGTATAACTGCCGGGGATGACCGGGGGGAGCGGGAGCTACCTCACACAGCAGCCACCATCCCCCGTGCCAGAACCGGAAGTTCTTATGTGCAGTTTTGATGCGTTTTCTAATTCCAAGTGCATTTTTTTAGAGAAATATTGCCATGAGGCAAAAAGGATTTGACCTATAATCACAATTCAGATGCTTTGTGAAGATTTAGGACTGGATCACACTGCACAATATCTGGACAGACCTCTGCTGCCGGAGATTACGAGTTCGAGCAGAGCTGGAGAGGAGGTGTAGAACTACTATATATGCTGATCCCATAGAGATAGAAGCAGCAGCAGTAGTATAGAGATAGAGCTGGAGGGGAGGTGTATAACTATTATATATCCTGATCCCAAAGAGCTGCAGTAGTATACTAATAGAGCTGGATGGCAGGGGTATAAATACTATATATCCTGATCCCAGCAGATCTGGGAGGGGAGGGGTATGCGAGTTAGTAGGAGGGATCTGATAAGTGATAATGTCATTCTGTAGTTCATAGGAAGTCATGTTTTTGACACTTTAAAGGGGTATTCCAGGAAAATACTTTTTTTTTCTTCTATCAACTGGCTCCAGAAAGTTAAACAGATTTGTAAATTACTTCTATTAAAGAAAATCTTAATCCTTTCAATAATTATCAGCTGCTGAAGTTGAGTTGTTCTTTTCTGTCTGGCAACAGTGCTCTCTGCTGACATCTCTGCTTGTCTCGGGAACTGCACAAAGTAGAAAGGGTTGGTATGGGGATTTGCTTCTTCTACTCTGGACAGTTCCCGAGATAGGTGTCATCAGAGAGCACTTAGAAAAGAACAACTCAACTTCAGCAGCTCATAAGTACTGAAAGGATTAAGATTTTTTCATAGAAGTAATTTACAAATCTGTTTAACTTTCTGGAGCCAGTTGATATATAAAAAAGTGTTTTCCTGGATAACCCCTTTAACTAAACTACAAAAAAAATCTTTGGGGGGGAGAGACTGGATCTTTATCAGTCCAGCCCCAGGACTGGTATGACATGGCGCACAGGCAGAACCCAGCCTAGTCAGATGTAATGCATCTAAACCAGACGTCTCCCATCCTCACTTGTCTATGCCATAGATCAGTGGTCTCCAACCTGCGGACCTCCAGATGTTGCAAAACTACAACTCCCAGCATGCCGTTGGCTGTCCGGGCATGCTGGGAGTTGTAGTTTTGCAACATCTGGAGGTCAGCAGGTTGAAGACCACTGCCACAGATGTAGTTTTGTAACAGCTGCAGACACACTGTTTTGAAAACACTGCATTACACACAGACTCTAGGAATGGCAGCCTATAATAAATAAATATATATATTAAATATATTAAATATATATATATATATTAAATATATATATATATATATATTAAATATATATATATATATATATATTAAATATATATATATATATATATATATATATAATATATATATATAATATATATATATATATATATATATATATTAAATATATATATATATTAAATATATATATATATATTAAATATATATATATTAAATATATATATATATATATATATATTAAATATATATATATTAAATATATATATATACATATATTAAATATATAAATATTAAATATATATTAAATATATAAATATTAAATATATATTAAATATATATATATATATATATTTAATATATTTATTTCTATCATTTTTTTTATTCTTATTTATTTATTATTATTTATTTTAAACTGGTCATACCCTTCAGATCATCAATGCCCAAGCATGCCCATTTCTGCTAACTAGTTTATAGGTTTGCCCATGAATAAAACATATCCTCTATCCACAGGATTATGTTATCGCAGGAGGTCTGATTGCATGCACTGAATGCCAGGACAGCCAAAAATATGACCCGGGTATGCTAGACGTTGCAGTTTTGCAACAGCTGGAGGCACCCTGATTTGGAAACCCTAATCTAAGGATGGGGGGGGGGGAGGGACTTGTATTCATGGGCAAACCCCTTTTTAAACTGTTCATAAACTTTGAGACGACTTCTGGCATGTCCTAGAAATAGGTCAGATGTTGTGATCAGTAGGGGTCTGGCTGCTGAGACCCTCACTAATCGCTAGAACGAAGGGACTGAAGCGCTCACATAAGGACTGCGTCCCTTTTTGTTTCCGATGCAGTGATTTTTTTTTACTCAAAAAGCTGAGCAAAAATGAAGTTAAACGCAGCACTTCTCTTCCTTCATTATAGTGATTTGTGGGGGTCCCATCAGCCAGACCCCCACTGATCACAACTTATGGGGGTGTGCCAACTCGCCCTCCCCAATAATTTTGGATAAAGTAGGATCGGGCTGTTTGGATTTCAACCTGCTCAATCCTTTTGTTATCAGGAAGCCACCGCCAGAGGCGTCTGACAGCGTCTTGCTTTACTCTCCCAATTCGCAACACATGCACAGTCCAGCTGGGTGTGCATGTGTATATGGAGTAGTGGTGAAGGGGGAATAGCTGTCAGTCAAGCAAGCATTGCACAGCTATTGAAGGCGTATGGCTTTAGTTTAGTCAATGATATCACAGACATTTAAAAATAATTACATTTGTCTCTGAAAAGGACGCAGCACGCTTCAGCGCACCCACACAAAGACCCGTCAATGCAGATCATCAGTCCCTGCTATCTCCTAAATTGAGACTAAGATAAAGATTTTTTTCTTTATTTTATTTTTTTTTTTTAACATATTGAATATTAATTAATTTATTTTATTTATTTATGTTTAGTAAAATTAGGTAAATGTATAGTTTCGGGATCAGTGTATAATAATGGCCAGGATACATGATATACTACAATTCTAGTCTATTTTTGTTCATTCTGACTCTAAATTATGTTTGTTTGTTTCTTTGTTTTTATTTCCTCTGAATCCCAAACTTTTCTTTGTTCTCTCTTTCAAATCCCAAATTTTTTTCTTTCTCGACAATGCCCATTTTTTTTTCTTTCTTCTCTAGGGGAGAAAGTGGAAAACAAACAAGTGCTGGTCAACAAGTCCATGCCCACTGTCACCCAGACCCCTCTAGAGGGCAGTAATGTGCCTCAGCAACCACAGTTTAAAGATGTGCCAGTAACGTAAGTGACTTTAAATTATTTTTTTTTTTTTGGGGGGGGGGGGATCAGGTATGTATATGTGTGTATGTGTATATATATATATATATATATATATATATATATATATATATATTTATATTTATATTTATCTTTTACATTTTTTTTTATAAGTTAGAAAGTCAAGGTTGACCTGTCTCTACATGAAGAAGGGCAATTGTACTGAATTATCTTTGATATACATGATCCTGTAGTCCTCTATAGTAGTGTTTCCCAACCAGTGTGCCTCCAGCTGTTGCACAACTAATACTCTGAGCATGGGCATGCTTAAAAAAGGCTTGCTAGCCGAAACGTTGCACTTTATGCTCTGATGCAAATAGACTTTGTAGCCTGCATAATACCTGGACTTCGTGTTGGGTGCTGTTTCCTAGAGGAGGAAGTTTTATTTATATATATATATATATATATATATATATATATATATATATATATATATATATATATATATATATATATATTCAGTATCCGCGCTTTCATATTCCACTTTATCCATATTTTTTCTGCCATATTCTCCTTTGATATACCTAGCTTTAGTAGCTCTATATTCATTGCTTTTTATAGCAGAGCAGTCGTTTCTATCCTGAATAAAAAACCTACTAAAGTTTTATCTTCTCCCTATACAGTTACAAAGGCTCCACGGAGTCTTATATTGAAAAAGTCATGATTTCCTCGAATGCAGAAGAAGCTTTTCTCATCAAAATCCTACTGAGGCAAACACGGAGGCCGGAAATTGGGGATAAATTCAGCAGTCGGCATGGACAGAAAGGTGTAGTACCTTGTATCGGCTTATTGATCCTTTACTGTCATTGTGTGTATGGGGGGGGGGGGGGGGGGTTTGTTGGCCGAACTTGTTTGCAGAAGATTTCATAGTTCGATCCTAAGGCCATGTTCACACGGCAGAATTACGGCAGAATTTCTGGTGCACATTCCACAAACAGCGTGAACCGCTCGGATATATACAGCAATACATTTCCAAGCAGATTCCCGCATGTCAATTCTTTCTGCGGAGGCTAGAAGCAGGATTTCCATGGAAGATTTTTCCGCCGTGGGAATTCCACTTAGTTAAAACAATTTGACGCCGTTTCATCTGTATCTTTCCATTTGAAAATTCCGCAGTGTGAACATGGCTTTAGAAAGTTCACTTGGATCTAATTTTATAAAGTGTCTATTGATTGTCCTTTGATGCCTGCTGCTTCCTCTAGGATGGCTGCTCCCAAATTATTTTAGGCAAATCACTTTGTGTTGGTTCGGCCCAGGTTTGGCTGCTTCCTGTATAGTGCATGCTTCATCAAAAAAATGTTTTGATATGTTCTAGATTAATCACTAATTAACTACTTTGTAATGGCTTTGCATAAAAAATGTTGCTTTCTTTTATGTCTTTTGACTGTTTGAAAATGGGACCACTAGGGGTCTCCCTAGGAGTCCCTGGCCGCAAATGTTTGCATAGATTTCGGGCTCACGCCAACCTGGCACAAGTCCGAAATCGCAGACCGCTGCCTGAACACTTGACGAGCTTAGTGCATCTCCCCGCCTGTCAATCAGACAGGCGGGAGCGAGTGCTGTGCTCGTACCATTGCAGGGCACAGCAGCTCTGTCCTCCGATGTTCCTCCACTCTGTATGGCATGTGCAATGCTAAACAGAGAGGGGGAGACTCAGAAGCTGCCATCCCTGCCATGTGCTGAGGCTGTATTCGTCCTCCTGAGAGGGATCGCAGCATACAGTAAGAAGGGCGGAAGCGAGCCCTGGCAGGCATCAGATGACGTTGCGCCTGCCCGGCCACGCCCACTTCCTCCCTGGGCACACGGCAGTGAACTGAGCTGCTGAAGAGAACATCAATGAGGTATTTAAATGTGATTTTGAAAAAAAAAAAAATAAGTACAGGGACAGAGTTAGTCAGTCAGGGACAGATGGGGAGGGGGATTAGGGAGAGTGTAGATGATGATAGGTACTCTTTTTAAAGATTTTTCTTACTTCTAGGAACAACTCCTATAAATGATTTTAAAAAAAGCACTCCAGTTTTTTTTTTTTGCACCCACTCACAATCACTAGTCGAACAGGTACAGCACCATTTGTTTCATTCTAGCACAGCCTCATCCGTTACTGGGTCACATGATCACGAGCCTTACCAACAGAAAATCACGGTGCTTAATGTCAGTCCTGGATTCTGTCTGGGCGTGCTGGTAGTTGTAATTCTTCAACAGCTAGAGGCACCCTGGATTGGAAACACTGTCCTAATTAGATGACCAGGCGCGGTGATCAAACGCCACACCCAAAGCCAGAGTATTTATGGGAAATGTAGACAGCATTATGGAACCAATTTTATGATAGATTTTCATCCTAAATGGAGTCTATTCCATGCCTGCCACATGTGCTAAAACAGGTAAGTACAAGGCATACACAAGAACCTCTAAATTATTCTTAAATAGATTATGCCAGTGTTTCCCAACCAGGTTGCCTCCAGCTGTTGCAAAACTACAACTCCCAGCATGCCCGGACAGCCTTCTGCTGTCTGGGCATGCTGGAAGTTCTAGTTTTGCAACAGCTGGAGGCATCCTGGTTGGGAAACACTGGCTTATGCCTATAACTATATAAGCAAAAAATAAAATCCTGGAGTGCTTCTTTATGTTTACTTGAGGAAGATCCTTTTGTGGGTTTGAAACATTGTTATATTATACTTGACGGTTGACTTAAAGCACAGTTTTCCCAATTTTGCTCAGTATATTTGGCAAAGAACAGCAGACCACGCTTTAGAGTCTCCCGTGTACGTGCTGGAAATAGACTGATTATAGTCAGTAATAGATAATCGCAGGTTCAGTAGTTTAAAAAATTTTTATTTTATATACATCACTACATTGAATAAAACATTCTTATTATAACATACTTACATAACAATAGTGAATGGAGAAAATAAAAAACAAATTAAATAAATAAAAAATAAAATATACCGTATATACTCGAGTATAAGCCGAGTTTTTCAGCACGATTTTTCGTGCTGAAAACACCCCCCTCGGCTTATACTCGAGTGAACTCTCGACCCGCAGTGGTCTTCAACCTGCGGACCTCCAGAGGTTTCAAAACTACAACTCCCAGCAAGCCCGGGCAGCCATCGGCTGTCCGGGCTTGCTGGGAGTTGTAGTTTTGAAACCTCCGGAGGTCCGCAGGTTGAAGACCACTGCGGCCTTCGACATCATCCAGCCCCCTCTCACCCACCTTTAGTTCTGTACAGTACTCACCTCCGCTCGGCGCTGGTCCGGTGCTGCAGGACTGTCCGGAGAGGAGGTGGTCCGGTGGGATAGTGGTTCCGGGCTGCAATCTTCACCGGGGAGGCCTCTTCTAAGCGCTTCGGGCCCGGCCCCAGAATAGTCACGTTGCCTTGACAACGACGCAGAGGTACGTTCATTGCCAACGTACTTCTGCGTCATTGTCAAGGCAACGCCTCTATTCCGGGCCGGAAACGCGGAGAAGAGGCGCCCCCGGTGAAGATAGCAGCCCGGAACCACTATCCCACCTACTCACGACCTACTCACCGGACAGCCCTGCAGCACCGGACCAGCGCCGAGCGGAGGTGAGTACTGTACAGAACTAAAGGGGGTGAGAGGGGGCTGGATGATGTCGAAGCCCGCAGTGGTCTTCAACCTGCGGACCTCCGGAGGTTTCAAAACTACAACTCCCAGCAAGCCCGGACAGCCGATGGCTGCCCGGGCTTGCTGGGAGTTGTAGTTTTGAAACCTCTGGAGGTCCGCAGGTTGAAGACCACTGAGGGCGGATGATGAGAAGAGGATGATGAAGGGGGGGGGGGTGGGATGATGAAGGGGGGTGATGAAGGGGGGGGTGTGGGATGATTACAAGGGGATGATGAAGGGGGCTGGGGATGATGACAAGGGGATGATGAAGGGGGGTGGGGATGTGTGGGATGATGACAAGGGGATGATGATGAGGGTCTGGATGATGACAGGCGGTGATGATGATGAGGATGTTAATGACGGGTCTGGATGATGACAGGGGGGGATGATGTATTTCCCACCCTAGGCTTATACTTGAGTCAATAACTTTTCCTGGGATTTTGGGTTGAAATTAGGGGTCTCGGCTTATACTCGGGTCGGCTTATACTCTAGTATATACGGTAAATAAACAATACAAAATAATACAGCAGAGTTATGTAATGAAAGGAGAAAATAAATAATAAATAAATACAAAATAATACAGTACATAGATAATTATGTAGCGAAAGGAGAAAATAAATAATACAAAATACAGCACATTATTTTGTATCATATCTTGTAGCTTCCTTTACTCTGCCTCCTTATCTGTGCCCAAAAAAAAGGAAAAAGAAAACCATATATATCAATCATAGATAATCTCAGACATACGGAACTATTTTTATGATAGATTTTCATCCAAAATGGAGCCTTTCCCATGCCTGCCACCTGTGCTAAAACAGGTAAGCATAAGGCGTGCACAAGAACCTCTAAATTATTCTTTAATAGCTTATGCCAGTGTTTCCCAACAAGGGTGCCTCCAGCTGTTGCAAAACTACAACTCCCAACATAGATAATTATGTATCATATCTTGTAGCTTCCTTTACTCTGTGTCTCTGTATCTGTGCCAAAAAGAAGCAAAAAAAAAATAAGCATCTGTACCAATCGTACAACTTTAAAAGAAGAAAGAAAAGGAAGAAAAAGTAATAGATAATCTCACAGACATGTATTGATATAAGATCCCAAAAAATGCGAAAAAATAAGCTACCGAGCACTCACCTCTAAAAACTTCAAACTTTATTCAGCCATCTAAAATGCAGAAAGGTTCCTAGCAGATGCAATAAAAAAAAAAAGCCACGGCATAGCTGGGCGTGCACGAGGCGACGGAGCCGTTTCGCGGTATTCCCCGCTTCCTCTGGCCTCCGGCATAGCCGGGCGTGCACGAGGCGACAGAGCCGTTTCGTGGTATTCCCCGCTTCCTCTGGCCTCCGGCATAGCCGGGCGTGCACGAGGCGACAGAGCCGTTTCGTAGTATTCCCTGCTTCCTCTGGGCTCCAGCCAGAGGAAGTGGGGAATACCGCGAAACGGCTCCGTCGCCTCGTGCACGCCCGGCTATGCCAGAGGAAGCGGGGAATACCGCGAAACGGCTCAGTCGCCTCGTGCACGCCCGGCTATGCCGGAGGCCAGAGGAAGCGGGGAATACCGCGAAATGGCTCCGTTGCCTCGTGCATGCCCGGCTATGCCTCCGGCCAGAGGAAGCGGGGAATACCGCGAAACGGCTCAGTCGCCTCGTGCACGCCCGGCTATGCCAGAGGAAGCGGGGAATACCGCGAAACGGCTCAGTCGCCTCGTGCACGCCCGGCTATGCCGGAGGCCAGAGGAAGCGGGGAATACCGCGAAACGGCTCTGTCGCCTCGTGCACGCCCGGCTATGCCGGAGGCCAGAGGAAGCGGGGAATACCGCGAAACGGCTCTGTCGCCTCGTGCACGCCCGGTTATGCCTCCGGCCAGAGGAAGCGGGGAATACCGCGAAATGGCTCAGTCGCCTCGTGCACGCCCGACTATGCCGGAGGCCAGAGGAAGCGGGGAATACCGCGAAATTGCTCCGTCGCCTCGTGCACGCCCGGCTATGCCTCCGGCCATGCCTCCGGCCAGAGGAAGCGGGGAATACCGCGAAACGGCTCCGTCACCTCGTGCACGCCCGGCTATGCCAGAGGAAGCGGGGAATACCGCGAAACGGCTCAGTCGCCTCGTGCACGCCCGGCTATGCCGGAGGCCAGAGGAAGCGGGGAATACCGCGAAATGGCTCCGTTGCCTCGTGCATGCCCGGCTATGCCTCCGGCCAGAGGAAGCGGGGAATACCGCAAAACGGCTCAGTCGCCTCGTGCACGCCCGGCTATGCCAGAGGAAGCGGGGAATACCGCGAAACGGCTCAGTCGCCTCGTGCACGCCCGGCTATGCCGGAGGCCAGAGGAAGCGGGGAATACCGCGAAACGGCTCTGTCGCCTCGTGCACGCCCGGCTATGCCTCCGGCCAGAGGAAGCGGGGAATACCGCGAAATGGCTCCGTCGCCTCGTGCACGCCCGACTATGCCGGAGGCCAGAGGAAGCGGGGAATACCGCGAAATTGCTCCGTCGCCTCGTGCACGCCCGGCTATGCCTCCGGCCATGCCTCCGGCCAGAGGAAGCGGGGAATACCGCGAAACGGCTCCTTCGCCTCGTGCACGCCCGGCTATGCCAGAGGAAGCGGGGAATACCGCGAAACGGCTCAGTCGCCTCGTGCACGCCCGGCTATGCCGGAGGCCAGAGGAAGCGGGGAATACCGCGAAACGGCTCTGTCGCCTCGTGCACGCCCGGTTATGCCTCCGGCCAGAGGAAGCGGGGAATACCGCGAAATGGCTCCGTCGCCTCGTGCACGCCCGACTATGCCGGAGGCCAGAGGAAGCGGGGAATACCGCGAAATTGCTCTGTCGCCTCGTGCACGCCCGGCTATGCCTCCGGCCATAGGAAGCGGGGAATACCGCGAAACGGCTCCTTCGCCTCGTGCACGCCCGGCTATGCCAGAGGAAGCGGGGAATACCGCTAAACGGCTCAGTCGCCTCGTGCACGCCCGGCTATGCCGGAGGCCAGAGGAAGCGGGGAATACCGCGAAATGGCTCCGTCGCCTCGTGCACGCCCGGCTATGCCTCCGGCCAGAGGAAGCGGGGAATACCACGAAACGGCTCCGTCGCCTCGTGCACGCCCGGCTATGCCAGAGGAAGCGGGGAATACCGCGAAACGGCTCAGTCGCCTCGTGCACGCCCGGCTATGCCGGAGGCCAGAGGAAGCGGGGAATACCGCGAAACGGCTCTGTCGCCTCGTGCACGCCCGGCTATGCCTCCGGCCAGAGGAAGCGGGGAATACCGCGAAATGGCTCCGTCGCCTCGTGCACGCCCGACTATGCCGGAGGCCAGAGGAAGCGGGGAATACCGCGAAATTGCTCCGTCGCCTCGTGCACGCCCGGCTATGCCTCCGGCCAGAGGAAGCGGGGAATACCGCGAAACGGCTCCTTCGCCTCGTGCACGCCCGGCTATGCCGGAGGCCAGATGAAACGGGGAATACCACAAAACAACTCAGTCGCCTCGTGCACGCCCGGCTATGCCAGAAGCCAGAGGAAGCCGGAAATACCGGGAAACGGCTCCGTCGCCTCGTGCACGCCCGGCTATGCCGTGGCGTTTTTTTTTTTTTCATTTTTATCTGCTAGGAACCTTTCTGCATTTTAGATGACTGACTATAAAGTTTGAAGTTTTTAGAGGTGAGTGCTCGGTGGCTTATTTTTTCGCATTTTTTTGGGGACTAAAGTTTCATACTATATTTTCTTAGCTCCTTGCACCCCTCATTTTTTGCTGTGGCTCCCCCATCCCTATATTTAATTATTGTTTGCCTAGTTCTGCGTCCAGTGGTGCGACCCTCATCTTTCCCCTATTGTGCCTATTCATATAAGATGTTATTATTTTCCTCCATACCATGACAAGACAACAAAAAAAGAACAAAAAAACTTTCTGACGAACTTGAGCGTCAGCCCCTGTGCGCGCACCTAGCCCTCCCCGCCTGTCTAATACTCGCTGGCATCACTGCTTCAGTCCTCTGATCTGCGAAGCCTTTTTGTTGGAGGTGCTAATCCGTTTTCAGATGACAGACTGAGAAATGCTCTTAAAGACCAGTCATATATTGATTTCTTTACATCAAAGCAACAGCCCCTTTCTAGTTTTTTTTCTCCTGAGCTCTCTACAAGTTTAGAGGAAATATTGAGCAAAGAGTCTGTTTAGGAAACAGATTCGGCATCGAGTTCCCTACAAGTGTGTGGGGGTTTCTCCTTTTTTTTGTGAGGCCATTGAGGTGTTGATTTGAACGCGGACCCTTTTCTTTTTTTGCAGTAATACTTTGTTGTAAGCCTCGCTTGCTTACAGCTAATACTTTGTGCTCCATTGTGCCTCTATCCTCCGTCTATTTCTTCTGCTTTGTGATAAAATGTAATCGCGTCATTGTGGAGCCTCATAAATAAGGGCGCAATTTACTCTAATACAATATAATACAGCGAAGGTAGATCAGGTAATGTTGTGGTATGTTCCAGGGGCAAAAAACTAATTTTTGCTATTGCACTCCTTATGGTAAATAAAAAAATCTTTCTAATATACTTTCTTTTTTTTTTTTAAATTACGTTTTTAGGTTTTATTTGTGTTTTAAAAAAAAAAGCTGCCTCTAGGTGTGTCTCTACTTGTCCCCCCATCTCTTGCTCAGACTTTTGACGCCTGCTGGCCTGCCAGAAGTAAAAAATTAGGAAATGCAGTCTGGAGTTCTGGGTGGGGCGGCCCTAGCCAATCATAGCTCATCTCACACTGAACTGGCTGTGTGTAGCAGAGTGAGGGAAGAATTTCTCCCCTGTATAGCTTCAGATGATGTCACACCTGCTGGGGAACGCCCCTTCCCAGTCTGAGAATCTGACTGAGACTGAGCAGAACATACAGAGCAATATCAAGGTAGAAAACTAACAAATAATAAAAATAAAGGCTGGGAGTGGTGTATCATGATGGGGGCAGTGAACTGGGAGGATTATAAAATGTAACCAAATCATGAGAGGTACTCTTTAAAGCATATCTGTCATATCCCAGAAAAAATAATGCTTCTATATGTTACTCCCTAGGTCATGCAGATGCTTTACATGCCTTTTTTTTTATGTGTCTAATGCATTAGCCTCACTCCCTTGATAAAGTCAGCGTGGACTGACGAAACGTCGGGGCGCGAAGTGATTGATTTTTATCAGCAGCCACTATTGCCAGAACATACATGTCACTGTGCATCTTGAATCAGAGCAATCCAATATATCTATGGTGACATCCAAGTGCATTTGGATGCACTGACACCAATATCTGAACACAGGCTGTGTTTTTAACTCACAAGTCACACTCATTATTCATTTTTTTTCCTAATTTAGGGTTAACCCCTTTGGGGGGGGGTCACCCCCAAAGCTGTTGATTATATGATTTTGCCCTGAGATCCTCTGGGATTTTTGTTGGTTAGTAGCTTCTGTATTTGTCTCACAAATCCCTCTGTTCTGCTGCTCACTTATTCTGACATCCACTGCTCAGGAAGGGGCGTGTGCGAGGCAAGCACTGAGCCCACCCTCACTCACCATGCATTCACTTCTGGGTCTCTTCATCCAATCATTGCAGGCTGCTCTGTACCGCTCTTCTCTGTTTCCTGCTGCAGTCTGATAGGACAGGAGTGAGCACAGAGGAGTGCTAGTCCCGCCCTCTCTTCCTGGACTTTGTCCCAGTCTGTGCTTTAGCTGAGACAAAGATGATGCAGCAGCTGGCCAGGATTATGCTCTGGATGGTATGGGGACGCCTAGTGGTCTTTTTTTTATAGGCCATGACTTCTGTAAAAAAGAAAGATGACAATTTCAAAGGTATACATTTTCCTGCATGTAGTTATGATTTTTTTTTTTAGAAGTAATACAAAATTAAACCTATATGAGTAGGGTATCATTGTAACCGAATGGACCTACAGAATAAAGATAAGATGTCATTTTTACCGAAAAATGCACTGCGTAGAATCGGAAGCCCCCAAAAGTTAAAAAATTGTGTTTTTTCTTCAATTTTGTCGCACAATGAATTTTTTTTCCGCTTCACCGTGGATATTTTGGTAAAATCACTGCAAAGTAGAATTGGTGGTGCAAAAATAAGCCATAATATGGAATTTTAGGTGCAAAATTTAAAGCGTTATGATTTTTAGAAGGTGATGAGGAAAAAATGAAAATGCAAAAACTGAAAAACCCTGCGGTTAAAAAACCCTGGGGGTAAAAAAAATTACAAAAAATTAATTGCACCAAAATATTGCCATATTTTAACCCCTTAAGGACTTAGGATGTATGAGTACGTCCTAAGTCCGGTCCCTGTCTATAACGCGGGGTCCCGGCGCCTATTCACAGCCGGGACCCACGGCTAATAGCGCACGGCCGCGATCGTTCGGCCACACGCTATTAACCCTTCCAATGCGGCGCTCAAAGCTGAGCGCCGCATCGAAAGTGAAAGTAAATGCTTCCCGGCTGCTCAGTCGGGCTGCTCGGGGTCATCGCGATACAATCGCGATGCCCCGATCAGCTACCCGGAGAGAAGAAGGTCCCTACCTTCTTCTGTCGGCATCCCGGCTCTGATTGATTGCTCCATGCCTGAGTTACAGGCTGGAGCAATCAACCGCTGATTACACAGCTTGTTGCCATGCAACGGCAAGGCAACAATCTGTGTATGCAATCAGCCATTGCAAGCTCATAGGTACCTATAGAAGCTATGAGCTTGCAAAAAAAAGTGTTTTTAAAAAAAAATTAACCCTTTCAGGTATTCCTTCTGAATTAAAAGTTTAAATCACCCGGCATTTCCTAGTAACAAAATAAAACAGTGTAAATAAAAATAAACACATGTGGTATCACCGCATGCGGAAATGTCCGAATTATAAAAATATACCGCTTTTAAAACAACACGTTCAATGGCATACGCGCAAAAAAATTCAAAATAGCGCATTTTTTATCACTTTTTATACCACAAAAAATGGTGATCAAAAAGTCTGATCAGAACAAAAATGGTACCACTAGAAACTTCAGATCATGGCGCAAAAAAATAGCCCTCACAGTGCCCTGAACACAGAAAAATAAAAAAGTTATATGGCTCAGAAACAATGACAATTTTAAACGTATAAATTTTCCTGCATGTATTCATGATTTTTTTTTCTGAAGTGATACAAAATCAAACCTATACAAGTAGGGTATCATTTTAAATGTATGGACCTACAGAATAAAGATAAGGTGTAATTTTTACCAAAAAATGTACTGCGTAGAAACGGAAGCCCCCAAAATTTACAAAATGGCATTTTTTCTTCAAGTTTGTCGCACAATTAATTTTTTTGCCGTTTCGCCGTGGATTTTTCAGTAAAATGAATGTCACTGTAAAGAAGAATTGGTGGCACATAAAATAAGCCATAATACAGATTTTTAGGTGCAAAATTGAAAGGGTTATGATTTTTTAAAGGCAAGGAGGAAAAACGTAAGTGGAAAATGTGAAATCGCTCAGTCCTTAAGGGGTTAATGGGTGCATAAATTGATATTCAAGCCATGCACCTTTCTAGAAAAACAATGCCCCTTTCTAGTTAAGCCACACCCTCGAGCAAAGCGCAAAAGTGTTAAAAAATAATAAATGTTGTGCAAGGCGCCATACTAAGCCTTGTTTATGGAAACTGTCTTTGAAGCAGCCAATCACAGTGCAGTTATTATTTTATCTGAGCAGTTTAAAAATAAAAGCTGCCCTCTGATTGGTTGGGTAACCAGGGCAGTTTTTTTTTTCTTTCTTTCTTTCAGATAGTTTTGATAAATCTGCCCTGTTACGGTATGTTAGAATTGTAGAACCAAGTAGCAGCACTGGTTAGTTAAAGGGGAACTCTGGTATAGAACATCCTGTCCCCTATTCACAGGATAGGGGATAAGTGTCTGGAGGTTGGGACCCCCCGGTTCTCTCCATGCACCTAGTGACCTCTGCTCCATGCACGGATTATTGTTGACCACGGAACAGAACGGTGGCCCACACGCCCCTCTATGTATCTCTATGGGAGAGCCAGAGATGCATTGTTCATTGGTCCATGGGTGCCCAGGTACAGAGTACTAAGGGTATGTTCACATTGAGGAATTGGTGCGCAATTTTGCCCACCCAATTCCATGGTGTGCACCTCTAACACTAGTGTGAATGAGTCTTCCGCGGACCCGTTTACACTGAGGAATTTTAGCGGCGGACAATTCTGCTACTGAAATTTATCCGCGCAAAGAAAGTTCGACTTTAGTCTTTGCGCGGAAGTGCGCGGAAGTGCGCGAGCCCTGAATTGCTATCAATAAGGATGGCACAGGGCAGCACGGTCCTACCGCCAAAGCATTTCCACGGCGGCTATCAGATGGAATCTCTGCTTGTGGAATTCTACAAGCATAGATTCCGTTCACATTCCTCAATGTGAACCTACCCAAATAGTACATGGGTGCCCGGTACAGAGTACTAACAGCCCATGGGTGCACATTGATGGAGTACTAACAGTCCATGGCTGCTTAGTTATGGAGTACTAACAGTCCTATTGTGCCCAGGTATGACATACTAACAGTCTATAGGTGCCCATGTATGACATACTAACAGTCCTATTGTGCCCAGGTATGACATACTAACAGTCTATCGGTGCCCAGGTATGACATACTAACAGTCTATAGGTGCCCAGGTATGACATACTAACAGTCCTATTGTGCCCAGGTATGACATACTAACAGTCTATCGGTGCCCAGGTATGACATACTAACAGTCTATAGGTGCCCAGGTATGACATACTAACAGTCTATCGGTGCCCAGGTATGACATACTAACAGTCCATGGGTGCCCAGGTATGACATACTAACAGTCCTATTGTGCCCAGGTATGACATACTAACAGTCTATCGGTGCCCAGGTATGACATACTAACAGTCTATAGGTGCCCAGGTATGACATACTAACAGTCCTATTGTGCCCAGGTATGACATACTAACAGTCTATAGGTGCCCAGGTTGCCCAGGTATGACATACTAACAGTCTATCGGTGCCCAGGTATGACATACTAACAGTCCATGGGTGCCCAGGTATGACATACTAACAGTCCATGGGTGCCCAGGTATGACATACTAACAGTCCTATTGTGCCCAGGTATGACATACTAACAGTCTATCGGTGCCCAGGTATGACATACTAACAGTCTATAGGTGCCCAGGTATGACATACTAACAGTCCTATTGTGCCCAGGTATGACATACTAACAGTCCATGGGTGCCCAGGTATGACATACTAACAGTCCATGGGTGCCCAGGTATGACATACTAACAGTCCATGGGTGCCCAGGTATGACATACTAACAGTCCATGGGTGCCCAGGTATGACATACTAACAGTCCATGGGTGCCCAGGTATGACATACTAACAGTCCATGGGTGCCCAGGTATGACATACTAACAGTCCATGGGTGCCCAGGTATGACATACTAACAGTCCATGGGTGCCCAGGTATGACATACTAACAGTCCATGGGTGCCCAGGTATGACATACTAACAGTCCATGGGTGCCCAGGTATGACATACTAACAGTCCATGGGTGCCCAGGTATGACATACTAACAGTCCATGGGTGCCCAGGTATGACATACTAAAAGCCCATGGGTGCACATTGTTGGAGGACTAACAGTCCATGGCTGCTTAGTTATAGAGTACTAACAGTCCTATTGTGCCCAGATATGACGTACTAACAGTCTATGGGTGCCCAGGTAGGACGTACTAACAGCCCATGGGTGCCCATTGATGGAGTACTAACAGTCCATGGCTGCTTAGTTATAGAGTACTAAGAGTCCTGTGATGCCCAGGTATAACGTACTAACAGTCTATGGGTGCCCAGGGATGGCGTACAAACAGTTCATGGGTACCTAAGTATGGAATACTAACATTCCATGGGTATCTAGTACTAACAGTCTATAAAACCTCATTAATGGGGTTATCCATTATTAGATAAACACTGCCGATTTATTCAAAACAGCGCCATCCCTGTCCTCAGATTGTTTGTGGTATTGCAGCTCAGTTCCATTGAACTAGATGGAGCCAAGTTGTAATACCGCACACAAACTGAGGACAGGTGTGGTGGTATTTTTGGAAGAAATTATCTCTTTTATAATTCTGAATTACCCTTAGAAGCTAGAGGAACAACTGAAGATCAGTGTTCCAAGATACTTTTTTTTTTAGATCAGTTCCTCTCTTCTTTTAATTTATTTTTTATTTTTTCCAAGATCTCTGCTTGCTGTCTAACACACAATCACGTAATAGACAAAACAATGCCTCAGCTCTGATATCTGCCCTTTTAACAAACCTATGCCCCTTATGTCAGTGTTTCCCCACCAGGGTGCCTCCAACTTGTCTACATCTTAGATACTTTGCTATTTATGGAGAATGTGGGGGGCAAGTACACCTAGGCAAACGGGAGGTAAAAAAAAAAACTATTTACACAGATAAAAATCGAAAAAAAACGCAGCGCACAAAGTGTCTTCAGTGCAAAAAAAATGCAATAAAAAAAAAAAATGTGTATCTTATTTACACAGGTAGTGATAAATTCTCCCCATTATAATACTGTATATCCCAGTCATGGAAAACACACAGGCCTCAAAACTGAAAGTGTTGCCCATAGCAACCAATCACAGCTCAGCTTCCTTATCTCACACCGCTTTGGAAAATGAAAGCTGTGCTGTGACTGGTTGCTATGGGCAATGAGGCCTTCACTTTAGTTTTGAAAAATGAAGCCTGTGTAGATTATTTATAGTTTTCCTGTAATTTAGGGTTTCCACACCAGCGTGCTACCAGCTGTTGCAAAACTACAACTCCCAGCATGGGAGTACCCCTTTAAGAAGGGAGGAACTTAAAAAATATTGGGGGAAATGTATCATTAGCAGTGGAGCACTTTTGGTTGTCTATATTAGGGGCACATTTTTGCAATTCAGCACCTTTTCCCCTGGTGTAGTTATACGTACTTTTGTATAAAGTAATGTTGTAGAATGATCTCCCTGTTTAGCTTTGCAGTGGTCATGTATTTATGAAATGCGTATTTCCACATTTTGTTGCGAAAAATTGCGCAAAATATAAAATTTATTCACTCAAAAACTTGTCTACACCTAAAATACTTTATTTATGAAGGGTGTGCCGGGGAAGTACACATGATGTACGCCCAGGCAAACAGGGGGGTAAAAATAACTTTATTTACACAGACAATGATAAATTCCCCCCCCCCCCCCCCCCCCCCATTATCATACATCCCAGTCATAAAAACTGAAAGTGTTGCCCATAGCAACCAATCACAGCTCAGCTTCCTTATCTCACACCGCTTTGGAAAATGAAAGCTGTGCTTTGACTGGTTGCTATGGGCGATGAGGCCTACACTTTAGTTTTGAAAAATGAAGCCTGTGTAGATTTCTAGTTTTCCTGTAATTTAGGGTTTCCCCACCAGCGTGCCTCCAGCTGTTACAAAACTACAACTCCCAGCATGCCCGGACAGCCGTTGGCTGTCCGGGCATGCTGGGAGTTGTAGTTTTGCAACAGCTGGAGGCACGCTGGTGGGGAAACACTGCTCTAGGGTCTTATCCATGTCACCAGTTGCATCTATGAATTCCCTATTAAATGCTCATTTGGAGGTTAGCAAATATTAGCCCTCCCCTGACCCTTTGGGTGACTCCCGACCCCCCTGCACATTGTTCGGAGAGTGTTGCTGGTTCTCTTTCTCTCGGTTTATGGCACAGAATAAAATTACAGTTGTGTCCTCCTGACAGTTTTCCCCTAAGCTCACATTGTTAAGACAATAATTTTTTTGTAGTTTTTTTTTATTTTCCTTCTTCTCTATTGCGGTATGTGTGTTTTGTCAAGTTCCTGTGGTGGCTTTATAATAGGGAGCCGAAGCATTGTGAGGTTTTCAATTAATCGGCTCCTTTGTGTTCCTACCACTATGCAAATGGATTACGCCGAGGCTTTCAGGGGCTTCTGGGAACAAATCCATTGTCGTCTTCGCAAGTTTTAAGTAGAAGGCTAATATAATTTCACTCTCCTGTTTAACTAGGAAAAGCGTACACAGTAATATGTACTGAAAACCGCGGAGTGTTGTGGGTTTTTGTCTTTTTTATTTAATTTTTTTGGCACTGCACAGTGTCTCGCTTTTAGGGTATGTTTACACGATGCAGATTTTCTGTCACAGATTTTAAATGTATTTATTTATGGTGCGTCAATTAGGTGCAACTGATTCGCGGAGGATCCACATCGTTTGAACATTGCCTTGCAGAAATATATAAATATTTATATTGGCAGTCTTTATTTAAAAAAATGTATTTATATATATATATATATATATATATATATATATATATATATATATATATATTATATTATATTATATTATATATTATATTATAATATATATATTATATTATATATATATAATTATTTTTATTATTAATAAAAAATAACAAGTAATATATATATATATATATATATATATATATATATAGTAAAAAAAAATATTATTCAAAGTATTAATAAATATATATGCAGGTTGTACATATTTTGCACTCCATAAATACTTTTATTTTTAGATTTGTATCTTTATCTTATCTTTACCATTCACTGTACCTTTTGTAATGGTTTTACATCTAAAATCATGTCTTTGATGTCTACAACTGGTTTTATTCTAAAAATATTTTTCTTTAACCAATATTCTTTATTTTTTGGCTAAAATTGCAGTCAGATGTTAGCTGTAATGTGAAAGTTATGTTAAAAATGTAAAATGCTTTACAAAAATTTTTTTTGTTTTGTTTTTTTAAAGTCTGTAAATATTTTTGTTTAAGTTTTTTTTTGTGATTTTTGTTCTTTAAAGGGGTATTCCAGAAATTTTTTTTTTCTAATATCAATTGGCTCCATAAAGTTAAACAGGTTTGTAAATTACTTCTATTAAAAAAATCTTAATCCTTCCAATAATTATCAGCTGCTGAAGTTGAGTTGTTCTTTTCTGTCTGGCAACAGTGCTCTCTACTGACATCTCTGCTTGTCTCGGGAATTGCAGTAGAAGAGATTTGCTACTGGGATTTGCTTCTACTCTGGACAGTTCCAGAGACAGGTGTAATCAGAGAGACAGAAAAGAACAACTCATAAGTACTGGAAGGATTAAGATTTTTAAATAGAAGTAATTTACAAACCTGTTTAACTTTCTGGAGCCAGTTGATATATAGAAAAAAGTTTTTTCCTGGATAACCCCTTTAACATTTTGAAGAGGAATCCTTGAATCACATGATCGATGAATCACATGATTTGCATTGGCAGGAATGCATGTAGGAAAACACACCGGCGGCATAGATATTTGGCATGACTTGAATCAAAAAATGGTGTGGCGCGCAAGTTATTAGACCAGTGTTTTCCAACCAGTTGCAAAACTATAACTCCCAGCATGCCTGTTATTTTTTTTATTTTTTTGTTTTTTTTTTGTATTTATTTTTTTTGTATGTTACTGTATCAGATTTTTGCATAATTGTGTTGTCTTTAATGTTAAAACCTTAATAAAAATGTATACCAAAAAAAATCAGCCGACGAACAAGTGTTGGCTCATTCGCTGATCGCTCTCCCTGTCACACAGCAATATTAGCCTCATAATAATTAGTTTAGTCGACATTTGCATTAAACAGTTTTTTAACCTCTCCCTATTGTTTTGGAATACCACCACCAAAAACTCTTGATTCACCAATAAAAAATAATGTGGAGTGGGCTTGAGGATGATTTTTTAAAACAATAGTAATAAAAATAATGTTTTTTCATTTTTTATATTAAAATGTACTAAATATATATACATATATATATATATATATATATATATATATATATATATATATATATATACACAGAGAGAGGGATAGATAGATGTATATATATGTGTGTACTTGCCCCCCCCTTTTTTTTATGGAAAATGTGTGTGTATATGTGTATATATATATATATATATATATATATATATATATATATATATAATATAGTACTGTTAGTCTGATAAAAAGGATTACAAGATTATGCAACATTCTATGATTTTGCATCTTAAAAATAAACATACGGTACATATATTTATATAATAATGAAAAAAAATATAGTATATATAAATACATAAAATCTGTATTTAGCCATTAATTATAAACTACAGTTTAATTATAAATTATTTTAACAAAAAAAATCACTTTGTAGGTTCAGCTGAGCAGATTTTCTCCTCTCATACGAGGCAGTAAACGCTCTTAATTTTAATATTGTCCCGGTAAGTATTCATTACTTTCCAACTATAACTTATTCTAAGCTCATTACGGCCTTTGTGCGCCCCGGTATCGGGGGGGCCGTCAGCTATGACTGGTGTTGCCGGCACAGTCAGCGGAGCAGAATAAGTTAATTATTTACTTGTGTCACTCGGCCTCTTGATCTAATGAAATGCACAGCTGTGTTAGATCTGCGGATGGATGTGTAGATCCCATTGTTACACGAGTCAGCAGAGGGTAGGAGCCGCTATGATGGAGAGTCCCCACTTCTTTCTGCTGTTTTGCTTTTCTGTGTCGATTTCATGCTTCTTTTATCACTCACTTTCACACAAAACAAACAACACAGCAACTGTCTGCTATGGGAACCGCTTTGGCACATAAAAGGGGTTCTCAGGGGTTTGGCGCATTCGACGGCACCTTCAGTTTAGGTTCTGCTTAGCAGTGTTATGTAGTAGGGCTTTGTAGCTACCTCATTTTTTTCTTCTTTTTTAGATCGTTGTATGTATATATGTAGACATGTTAGCAAGACCCTTTATTTCATTTTATAGTGTTTTCTTTTTATTTATTTAATTTTAATATAATGTAATTTTTTTTTTTTTTTTATCCTAACACAAATTTTTGGCGAGTCTGGGTGACAGTGATGCACTTGGGAGAGTCTTCTACGATTAACTATTCATTTCGAGCAAATCAAAAAGCGCATGTACACGTGCATTTTTTGTGACCGTCTCCCACTAAGTCCATGGACAGAACGCAAGAAAAACTCTAGCACAGTTTTTTGATACAGTTGTGCTTTTCCTGTTCACAAATCAAGAGTGTTTAGCCCTCACATGCTGTATTGAGCTTGGCAATATTCCAAAACCTTATAGAAAATGAATGTAGAGGTGGTCACGCACATTCCATGCACTCCCGGATTGGTGGAGATCCCAGCATTTGGACCAACACCAGTCAGCTTGTTACCCCAACCCTGTGGACAGAGGATAGCTTTTAAATGGGTACTCCGCTGCTCAACTGTTCCGAATGCTGGAGCCGGCGCCGGGAGCTCATGACATCATAGCCCCACCCCCTCATGACATCATGCCCCGCTCCCTCAGTGCAAGTCCATGGGAGGGGGCATCATAGCCCCGCCCCCTCAATGCAAGTCTATGGGAGGGGGCGTTACGGATTACATGAGGGGGTGGGGCTATGATGTCACGAGCTCCCGGCACCGCCCCCAGCGTTCGGAACAGTTTGTTCCAAACGCTGAGCAGCGGAGTACCCCTTTAAAATTGGGGTTACTTCTTAAATGGGCACTGTCAAATACAAAAACTTTATACGTTGTATATCTTGGCAAAACATGAACCTTTCTAATATACTTCATAAGAAAATGTTATTTCCTTTTTATAGAATCATCGCTTCTAAAATTATGACTTTATCCAAGCTGAAGCACAGGTATGAACAAAGTCCAGTAAGTGAGGGTGGGGTAGCACTCCTCTGTGCTCTCTCCTGTCTGATAGGACTCCTCTGTGCTCTCTCCTTTCTGATAGCACTCCTCTGTGCTCTCTGCTGTCTGATAGGACTCCTCTGTGCGCTCTCCGTCTGATAGCACTCCTCTGTGCTCTCTCCTGTCTGGTAGCACTCCTCTGTGCGCTCTCCGTCTAATAGCACTCCTCTGTGCGCTCTCCGTCTGATAGCACTCCTCTGTGCGCTCTCCATCTGATAGCACTCCTCTGTGCGCTCTCCGTCTCATAGCACTCCTCTGTGTGCTCGCTCCTGTCTGATAGCACTCCTCTGTGCGCTCTCCTGTCTGATAGCACTCCTCTGTGGTCTCTCCTGTCTGATAGCACTCCTCTGTGGTCTCTCCTGTCTGATAGCACTCCTCTGTGGTCTCTCCTGTCTGATAGAACTCCTCTGTGCTCTCTCCTGTCTGATAGGACTCCTCTGTGCGCTCTCCGTCTGATAGCACTCCTCTGTGCGCTCTCCGTCTGATAGCACTCCTCTGTGCTCTCTCCTGTCTGATAGCACTCCTCTGTGCTCTCTCCTGTCTGATAGCACTCCTCTGTGCGCTCTCCGTCTCATAGCATTCCTCTGTGTGCTCTCCATCTGATAGCACTCCTCTGTGCGCTCTCCTGTCTGATAGCACTCCTCTGTGCGCTCTCCTGTCTGATGGCACTCCTCTGTGCGCTCTCCTGTCTGATGGCACTCCTCTGTGCGCTCTCCTGTCTGATGGCACTCCTCTGTGCGCTCTCCTGTCTGATGGCACTCCTCTGTGCTCTCTCCTGTCTGATGGCACTCCTCTGTGCCCTCTCCTGTCTGATGGCACTCCTCTGTGCTCTCTCCTGTCTGATGGCACTCCTCTGTGCTCTCTCCTGTCTGATGGCACTCCTCTGTGCTCTCTCCTGTCTGATGGCACTCCTCTGTGCTCTCTCCTGTCTGATGGCACTCCTCTGTGCTCTCTCCTGTCTGATGGCACTCCTCTGTGCTCTCTCCTGTCCTATCACAGAGGAGTGCTAGCCCACTCTCACTTAGTGGACTTTATCCATGTCTGTGCTTCAGCTTGGACAAAGCAATGATTTTATAAGATATGATTTCTATAAAAAAGGAAATAAAAATGTCTTATTAATATTAGAAAAGTTAATGTTTTTGCCAACATATACAACATATCAAAAGTTTTTGAATCTGACGTTGCCCATTTAAGCATAGACACTTTTAAGTGTTTTATGGCCACAACTGTTCTCCTTGAAGTTCTACTAAATCAGGTCCTCAATATCTGATCCATGGGGCTATCACCATCTGACCACCACTTCCAGATCAGCTGTTAGCCAGACCCTTTATTTCATTTTAGAGTGTGTTTATTTTATTTAATGTAATTTTTTTTTTATTGTAACACAAGTTTGGGGTGAGTCTGGGTGACTGCGAGGGGGGAGTATCTGGGAGGGTTTTCTATGGTTAAATATGCATTTCGAGTAAATCTAAAAGCGTATAAGAATATACATTTTTTGACTGTCTCATACTAAAGTCAATGGATAAAACACATGAAAAACTCTTGCACAAATTTTTGAGACCGTTGTGCTTTTTCTGTTCACATTTACAGAGTCAATTCAATTTTCTCTTTGGTCATAGCAGTGTTTCCCAACCAGTGTGCCTCCAGCTGTTGCAAAACTACAACTCTCAGCATGCCCAGACAGCCGAAGGCTGTCTGGGCATGCTGGGAGTTGTAGTTTTGCAACAGCTGGAGGAACCCTGTTTGAGAACTGCTGTCATAGGAACATAAAAGGGCCCAAGAGACATCATTGGCCTAATAATGAGGTTTCTATCATGGTGTCTGTTGTATTAATGGGTAGAATATTGCTACGTGCTGCTCTATTACGATCAAATATAATTTAATTTTGAACAGAGCATTATTTGTTTTTCAGAATGAGCATTAAGGGGTAGAGAGGTCTACGGTGTTTTCTTTCAGAAACACAACACCTAAAGTTATCCCCTATCCACAGGATACAGGGATACCAAGATCACTGCCAGGACCCCACTGATCTCGAGAACAGAGGAAAACAGTCCCCCTGAATCAATGGAGTGTTTGGCGCACATACACGCTGTATTGAGCTTGGCAATATTCCAAAGCCTCATAGAAAATGAATGTGGAAGTGGCCACGCACACTCGCAGCACTCCATTCTCAGGATTGGTGAAGGTCCAAACATTTGGACCCGCACCAATCAGCTTGTTATCCCCAATCCTGTGGCCAAAGGATAGATTTTAAAGTTGGGGTTACATCTTTAGTATAGACCCTTTTTAGTGTGTTATGGCCACAACTGTTCCCTTTTGAGGTTCTACTAAATCAGGCCATCAATATCTGATCAGTGGGGCTATCAACATCTGACCACCACTTCCCGATCAGCTGTGTGCCTCGGTGTCCATATGCATAGGAAACTAAGACAGAAGTAGACAGCTCCATACATTGTGTAGTGGCCGTACATGGTTACTGCGGCTCAGTTCCTATTTACTTCAGTTGGCCGCAGTCCCACACAAGTCAAAAAACTGATTGGCAGATATATATATATGACCTATTCCTGAGGATAGACCATCAATTAGGCGACCCGAAAACCCCCATTAAAGTTGGAATATCTATCTTTAGACCAATGAACAACAGGACCAATTTATGATACTTTCTGAAAGCAAAACAAAAAAAAATGTCATAAATAAATAAAATAAAATGACATTATACGTTTTATTTCTTTTTTTCCCAGGTGTATGCGGTTTGATAGTTCAGCAAGAAGATATGCCGTTTGCTGATACAGGGATTTGCCCCGATATCATCATGAATCCTCATGGTTACCCTTCCCGTATGACGGTTGGTGTCACAATTTTGATGTAATTTTTTTACATAAATCTTTAGTCTATTTTTTTTTTTTTTTTATATAAACATATTTATTTATATATATATATATATATATATATATATATATATATATATATAATATATAAATAAATTACAATTAACCCCTTTCCAAGAGTGGATGTGGTGCACGCCCCTGTTTTTATCAGGCGTCTGTGGAATTTTGGTGAACTTTTTTTTTTTGTTGTTTTTTTTTTACACTAAATTCTATGCTGAGCTTTCCGTGGTTTTTATAATTTTTTGTGCCACACACAACATTTAGAAAAAAAAAAATTGTGTGTGACTTAACAAGAGGGGGGCTGGACCGCCAGCATCCCGACAGAATTATTATAATTTACGCCAGACACTTAAAGGTAGTTTTGCAACAGCTGGAGGCACCCTGGTTGGGGAAGCACTGCCTTAGAGACAAGCAACCGATGCCAGAAGAGGCTGAAACCCATTTTTTTTAATCATCTCTCCATTGAAAACACTTGCACCTTCTGCCCAGCTGAGCGTGCATCTGTTTGGGGGAATTAGGACTAGCTATTAAAGTGGTACTCCTGTGCCCCAGCATTCTGAACTTATTGTTCAGAACGCTTGGAGCGGGTTGCCGTGATAGTGATGTCACGACCACACCCCATCATACCAAACCTCTTCTATTCATGTCTATGGGAGGGGGGCATATCGGGAAGTTACGACCACTGCCACCGGAACCCCACATTTGTTTAGAACGCCGGGTGCTGCAGGAGATCGAGGGGTTCCCCAGCAACGGGACCCCCGTGATCAGACATGTTATCCTTTGAATAGGGGATAAGATGTCTAGCAGTGGAGTACCCCTTTAAAGATATATGGCCTCCTTTACAGCAGGGCCAGATTCATAAGCACTAGGCTTTTGATATGAACATACAAACATGGGATCTAGTGAAGCTAGAACATTGGAGCCTTTAACTTTTAAAATATTAGGGATACTTTACAATAGTTTTCCAAGGTCTGACAGGCACTGGGTGAATACCAAGCACATGAGGTTTTTTGGAACAATCTACGTTTAATAGGGCAGAATCCTGTTAATGGTTTTATATGGACGCGAAACCAATAAACCTCCAGCTGCTTGTAATGTCGACCGTAGAGACAATGTGATTGGGGAAGTGATTTCAGTTCCCCCTGTAAGAAAGATGAGGAGTAATCCAGTGCAATGTTATTTGTCACGGTGTTTAGGATTGTGGTGGGCGCAATTATTATGAGATCAGGCTGCCATTTAGTGTGGTTATTAAAAGGCTGGGATGTTAACCCTAAACACTGTAACACAACTATAAAATACAACAAAAACAAAGTTAGTTGGTGCATCGGCGTCCACTAAACAGCATTGACTGTACCTCTGACTGTCCAGGACTCTGCCTCGAAAGTTTTGCAGACGTTTTACATGCATTTTTTTTTTTATTGTTCCAGTGACTATAAAAACACTTAAGGAAAATTTGTAAAATGTCTCTGAAGTCATTGGCATGGGGGCAGGGAGAGGACATGGCAGCGCTGCAGGGAGGACAAGTAGCCTATCACTGCAGGGACTTCAAGAGGCTGGAAAAGCTGGGTGGCACGCAGTAGAAGAGTGTCTATGCAAGTCTATGAGACTTTAGTTACATCTCCTGATTGTGTTACTCTCGGGCTGCAAACATTTCCCCCAGTTATAAACATCCTGTCGCTAGACCAGCCTCATGGTAAAGTATGATTTAACTATCTGGCAGGCAGGGCCGTAGAATAGTTAGTGCAGGGGCAGGAAGAGGGGACAGGGCTGGCAGGGGAGAGAAGATTTACTGCGGGCTGAGAGAAGAGTAAGAGGGGGACAGAATACATTGGCACGGGGGCAGGGAGAGGGCATGGCAGCACTGTAGTGAGGAGTGCAGGGAGGACGAGGAGTCTATTACTGCCGGGGCTTCAGGACACTGGGAAAGCTGGGTGGCATGCAGTAGAAGAGTGTTGCTTTTCCTTTCCCACAACGTTTAGGTAGGAAGACTGGGCAACGCCGGGTAATCAGCTAGTCGGTTAAAAAGAGTGGGGTAAAGAGTGCGCTGTAACTATGGAAACACACAGCTCTACACAGGAGCTGTAGATACAAAGCTGAAGGATAATTCTTAGTAAAGACTGTTTGCTGTGTTGTTGCTTAAATTTGTATTTTTTTATTTTAATTATTTTATAAATTAATGCAGTGCATATCCCTTATTGTCTTTCGGCAGGTTGGGAAGCTGATCGAACTCTTGGCCGGAAAGGCCGGGGTCTTGGATGGCAGATTTCACTATGGAACAGCCTTTGGGGGCAGCAAAGTAAAGGATGTGTGTGAAGACCTGATACGATACGGTTATAATTACTTGGGGAAAGATTATGTAACCTCTGGGATAACTGGGTAAGAATTCCTTTCGTAAGGGTTTGATCACATGTGGCACATTTGTTTCAGATATTTCTGCGACAGACTCATGTTGGTCTTTATTTGTATACTAGAAGTTATTCTGGCCACACATGATCCGTTACACCGGGCAAAGTACGGATGTTCTTTCTGGGAATGTTCTGAAGGCTTAAGATTTTCAAGTACTGTAGAAGTCCACCAGAGTACCCCTTTAAGGCTCACATACACATAGATTCAATGAATTTTCACAATCTCATAAAGTTATCCATTGTAGGAGATGACAAGCAGACTGGTGAGAATCTGTTCTCTGGGGCCCCTGCCAAACTTAGAGCGGGGACACAACTGTCCCCGAAATGAATGGTGTGGACTACGCCTGCACAGCCATACTCCAAGGGGTACTCCGGTGAAAATGAAATGTTTTCAGATCAAATGAATCCAGAAAGTTAAACAGATTTGTAAATTACTTCTCTTTAAAAATCTTAATCCTTCCAGTACTTATGAGCTGCTGAATACTACAGAGGAAGCTGTGTAGTCCTTTCCAGTCTGACCACAATGCTCTCTGCTGACACCTCTGTCTGTGTCAGGAACTGTCCAGAGCAGGAGAGGTTTGCTTTGGGGATTTGCTCCTACTCTTAAAGGTACTAAAAGGCTTAAAGGGGTAGTCCAGTGGTGAAAAACTTATCCCCTATCCTAAGGATAGGGGATAAGTTTGAGATCGCGGGGGGTCCGACCGCTGGGGCCCCCTGCGATCTCTCTGTACGGGGCCCCGGCTCTCCGCCGAGATAGCGGGTGTCGACCCCCGCACGAGGCGGCGGCCGACACGCCCCCTCAATACATCTCTATGGCAGAGCCGGAGATTGCCGAAGGCAGCGCTTCGGCTCTGCCATAGAGTTGTATTGAGGGGGCGTGTCGGCCGCCGCCTCGTGCGGAGGTCGACACGCCCCCTTCCCGCGGGCTGTCGGGGCTCCGTACAGGAGATCGCAGGGGGCCCCAGCGGTCGGACCCCCCGCGATCTGCAACTTATCCCCTATCCTTAGGATAGGGGATAAGTTGCTCACCACTGAATCACCACTGGACTACTCCTTTAAAGGGGTACTCCAGTGGAAAACATTTTTATTTATTTTTTAAATCAACTGGTGCCAGAAAGTGAAACAGATTTGTAAATGACTTCTATTAAAAAATCTTTACCCTTCCAGTACTTTTTAGCAGCTGTATGTTACAGAGGAAATTCTTTTCTTTTTGAATTTCTTTTTTGTCTTGTCCACAGTGCTCTCTGCTTACACCTGATGCCTGTTTCAGGAACTGTCCAGAGCAGGAGAAAAATCTCCATTGCAAACCTATGCTGCTCTGGATAGTTCCTGATATGGACAGAGGTGTCAGCAGAGAGCACTGTGGACAAGACAAAAAAGAAATTCAAAAAGAAAAGAATTTCCTCTGTAGCATACAGCTGCTAAAAAGTACTGGAAGGGTAAAGATTTCTTAATAGAAGTAACTTATAAATCTGTTGATTTAAAAAAAAAATTCTATTTAAGATTCTTAAATAGAAGTAATTTATTTTAAAAATCTGTAAAAAGAAAACTTTCTGGCATCAGCTGATTTGTTTTCCATCGGAGTACCCCTTTAAGCTTTAATACCTGACACTGCCCATGGACAATAGTGTTGCTATTTGAGGTGGCTAAAATGCAGACGTTGAGACTGAGTACAATGCAATATAAAGAAGAAACAGAGTATCATTGCATTATCTTCTAAAGGTGTAACAAATACTGTGTGCGTAGTATGATATAGAGGTGTAACAAATACTGTGTGGGCAGTATAATATAGAGGTGTAACAAATACTGTGTGTGCAGTATGATATAGAGGTGTAACAAATACTGTGTGTGTAGTATGATATAGAAGTGTAACAAATACCGTGTGTGCAGTATGATATAGAGGTGGTAACAAATACCGTGTGTGCAGTATGAAATAGAGGTGTAACAAATACTGTGTGCGTAGTATGATATAGAGGTGTAACAAATACTGTGTGTGCAGTATGATATAGAGGTGTAACAAATACTGTGTGTGCAGTATGATATAGAGGTGTAACATATACTGTGTGTGCAGTATGATATAGAGGTGTAACAAATACTGTGTGTGCAGTATGATATAGAGGTGTAACAAATACTGTGTGTGCAGTATGATATAGAGGTGTAACAAATACTGTGTGTGCAGTATGATATAGAGGTGTAACAAATACTGTGTGTGCAGTATGATATAGAGGTGTAACAAATACTGTGTGTGCAGTATGATATAGAGGTGTAACATATACTGTGTGTGCAGTATGATATAGAGGTGTAACAAATACTGTGTGTGCAGTATGATATAGAGGTGTAACAAATACTGTGTGTGCAGTATGATATAGAGGTGTAACAAATACTGTGTGTGCAGTATGATATAGAGGTGTAACATATACTGTGTGTGCAGTATGATATAGAGGTGGTAACAAATACTGTGTGTGCAGTATGATATAGAGGTGTAACAAATACTGTGTGTGCAGTATGATATAGAGGTGTAACAAATACTGTGTGTGCAGTATGATATAGAGGTGTAACAAATACTGTGTGTGCAGTATGATATAAAGGTGTAACAAATACTGTGTGTGCAGTATGATAGAGGTGTAACAAATACTGTGTGTGCAGTATGATATAGAGGTGTAACAAATACTGTGTGTGCAGTATGATATAGAGGTGTAACAAATACTGTGTGTGCAGTATGATATAGAGGTGTAACATATACTGTGTGTGTGCAGTATGATATAGAGGTGTAACAAATTCTGTGTGTGCAGTATGATATAGAGGTGTAACAAATACTGTGTGTGCAGTATGATATAGAGGTGTAACAAATACTGTGTGTGCAGTATGATATAGAGGTGTAACAAATACTGTGTGTGCAGTATGATATAGATGTGGTAACAAATACTGTGTGTGCAGTATGATATAGAGGTGTAACAAATACTGTGTGTGCAGTATGATATAGAGGTGTAACAAATACTGTGTGCAGCATGATATAGAGGTGTAACAAATACTGTGTGCAGCATGATATAGAGGTGTAACAAATACTGTGTGTGCAGTATGATATAGAGGTGTAACATATACTGTGTGTGCAGTATGATATAGAGGTGTAACAAATACTGTGTGTGCAGTATGATATAGAGGTGTAACAAATACTGTGTGTGCAGTATGATATAGAGGTGTAACAAATACTGTGTGTGCAGTATGATATAGAGGTGTAACAAATACTGTGTGCAGCATGATATAGAGGTGTAACAAATACTGTGTGCAGCATGATATAGAGGTGTAACAAATACTGTGTGTGCAGTATGATATAGAGGTGTAACAAATACTGTGTGTGCAGTATGATATAGAGGTGTAACAAATACTGTGTGTGCAGTATGATATAAAGGTGTAACAAATACTGTGTGTGCAGTATGATAGAGGTGTAACAAATACTGTGTGTGCAGTATGATATAGATGTGGTAACAAATACTGTGTGTGCAGTATGATATAGAGGTGTAACAAATACTGTGTGCAGTATGATATAGAGGTGTAACATATACTGTGTGCAGTATGATATAGAGGTGTAACATATACTGTGTGTGCAGTATGATATAAAGGTGTAACAAATACTGTGTGTGCGGTATGATATAGAGGTGTAACAAATACTGTGTGT
The DNA here is from genome assembly GCF_029499605.1 of Hyla sarda. Lineage (NCBI taxonomy): Eukaryota > Metazoa > Chordata > Amphibia > Anura > Hylidae > Hyla > Hyla sarda. Next base: position 399,076,405 of record NC_079192.1, on the reverse strand, counting down.
GCAGTATGATATAGAGGTGTAACAAATACTGTGTGTGCGGTATGATATAGAGGTGTAACAAATACTGTGTGTGCAGTATGATATAGAGATGTAACAAATAATATTTATGTATCTGTCCTCCCTTTTAGAGAACCTTTGGAGGCTTATATTTACTTTGGCCCTGTGTACTACCAGAAGCTGAAGCACATGGTGCTAGATAAGATGCATGCCCGAGCAAGAGGACCCAGAGCTGTTCTTACAAGGTAACTTCATGTGGTATCATATATAGAAAGATGCAGGTAAGAAGAGTCATGCACTCCAACCAGGGTGCCGCCAGCTGTTGCAAAACTACAACTCCTAGCATGCCCGGACAGCCAACGGCTGTCCGGGCATGCTGGGAGTTGTAGTTTTGCAACAGCTGGAGGTCCGCAGGTTGAAGACCACTGCTCTATACTATATCGAAGCAAACATAAATAAAGTAATTAATTAGTTAATTAATTAAATAAATTAATATATTAAAGGTGCATTGGGCTCCCGGTGTGCGCGAACATCAAGGGTCCCAAGCAAGGGACCAGCGATGAGCGAATTTTTCTAAAATTGTATTAAACGCTACTGCTATTTCATTCTAATGGGGGGGGGGGGGGGGGGAGAGAGCATGTGACCCCCCCCCCCCCCCCTCACATTCCAGTCAAAGGCGGGGTCCCGGGCTTCTGAATGTTGTCAAGACGGTGAAGAGAGCGATGTCTGAGCTTACGTGTTGCTGGGTTGCGACCGCTGGGTGCACCTGCGATCTCCTGCACGGCAGCCTTCAGGAAGGGGGTGTGCCTACCCTTGGCAGAAGCCGCGGCCGACACGTCCTCTCAATTTATCTAGGAGATACATGAAGGAGGTGTGTCGGCCACCGCTTCGTTCAGGAGACAGCACACTCCTCTTCCTGGGGACTGCCGGGGTCCTGTGCTGGAAAATGCAGGGATCCCAACGGTTGGACCCCCATGATCTAAAACTTTTCCCTGTCCTGTGGATAGGGGGTAAGTTTAATTTCTCTGGAGTACTCCTTTAGGGATCGACCGATTATCAGTTTGGCCAATATTATTGGCTGATATTCACGATTTTGGACATTATCGGTATCGGCAATTACCTTGCCGATATACCGATAATGCCCAGCCCATACCCGCACCCCCCTGCCTCCCCGGCCAGGGACCACCGCCCCATTGCCTCCCCCATCCCCGGTTTTATAATTACCTGTTCCCGGGGCCTGGGGTCCGCGCTACTTCTGGCTCCTGCGCTCTGCGCAGCGCAATGACGGGGGACATCCTCAACGGAACGTCACCGCGCACAGTGACAGCTCAGGACACCGCCGAAGCCAGAAGTAGTACGGACCCCGGGAACAGGTAATTATAAAACCGGGGATGGGGAAGGCAATGGGGCAGCGGTGGTGGTGGTTGGACTAGGTAGGACCCCAGGACGGACAGGGGGAGAGAAGCGGGTGGCGGCGGCGGCGGTCTATTGCTCCGCAAAAGCCACTGCAGTTGATTGATTTAAAACGCCCGCTTTAAATCATTTTTCCGGGTGGGGGGGGGAGGGTAATAGCCGATAACCTATACAAGTTATCGGCTATCGGCCTGAAAGGTCGCAGATTATTGGTATCGGCCCTAAAAAAAATCGATATCGGTCGATCCCTATACTCCTTTAAGATATGTTGGGATCCTGTCTGGTTTCTACTAAATATGGATATGTATTGCAATGCAGTCTATGAGGCTTGATGTGAGTGATTGCTCAGTCCTCAGTGTGTGGAGAGGTGACCTGACGGCATCTGTTCCAGACATGTCTGGACTGAGCCGCTGTCAGTAAAAGCTGTGACCACGTCTCCCGTGTGTACTCAGTGGGCTGTGCTTTGCTTTGAGCTATTGCTGTGGATGTTTTCCAAAGCAAATACCAGCACTGGGTTTTCTTTAGTTCCTTTTTATTTCATACCTTTGTCATCCCCAACCTGTGGCTCTCCAGCTGTTGCCAAACTACAACGCCCAGCATGCCATGACAGCCGTAGGCAATTGTATTGTCATGAGTGTGACATTAGCATCCGCAAGAGATACACAAGTGCGGGTGCAAGTTATTCAACGGTCGTCAAACAGTTTCATGTCATTGCAAGTGTGAAAGTGTCATGAAAGTCATCAGTGTAACCCCATCCAGCTTACCAAGGACTTGTGAGGCATGGATGTGTTTTGGTCATACAGAACTAGTGTAAAAAAAAAAATGGAGGAGGTGATGCTGGCGAGTAGTGTACAGGTGTCGTAACTGTGTGTTACTTTGTGAGTCATGCAAGGGATGTGAGTGTGAGTGACCCCAATATATTGTTTACAGTAAAGGGAATGTGGTGAGCCACGGGTGTAGTGGGGTAGATGTTAGTGCCCAAGGGGTAGATGGTATTAACCCCTTCGTGTTCGTGAAGCCAGGGCGTGGTTTTCCTGTATAACCACCTGAAGGTAGTGTTAAGGTTGACTGCTGGTTAGACCTTTAAAATGTGAGTTACTGCCGCTGTATATTGCTTAGTGTCGACACAAAGAAATAAACACCAGACAAAAAGTTGGTATAATCTCCTTCTCAGCATACTGGCTAAAGAGCTGTCCCAAGGAGTTCTGTTTATTATACGGAAGTACATTGTTTTTTACAGTTGACAAAAAAGGGGAGGTTCATCATCACATCAAAATGATCTTGTTATATTTTGATTAGTTACTTGAGTATTGCGTCTGTATATATTAGCATTCTAAGCATCCATTTGTTTCTTAACCATAGGTCACTTATGTTGCCTTCTCCCTATTCTACCAGAAAATTCCTGATGTCTTCATCCTTCTGCACAGTCTATCTTTCTTCAGATGTCTTGTCTCTAACTTCCAACTTCTTCTTTATCTTGCGTCGTTTGGCCTCGTCCCAAGGTCTTCATCTTAGTTACAAGCAAATAGCAAGCTGATATGTCTCCTAAGGAAAATGTTTTTCTGCAGCATATTAGCATATATATCTATTTTGTAATATATATATATATATATATATATATATATATATATATATATATATATAAATATATATAGATCAGTAATCAAAATCATAATGGTCATCCTTATCAGTAGCACCGCTAGTTCTAGGTCAGGCAGGGGCAATAAAGAGTCCAAAGCCAGGTTAAGGGTAACGGTAGCTTTTACTGAGGTTAGACAGGTTGTACAGTCTATGCAGTTCAGCCAATATCCCAGAGAGGTGGCCAGTGACACAGGGGGACCTCACAGCTTTGTGGGAGTTGCAGTGACTTGACAGACTATACTGCAGGCCACGGTGAATAGACAGTAGACTTGACTGACTTGAAGACTGACAATTTGATGACTTAAGCTTACTTGCAATTAATAGGTGGCTTCAGACTTTAGGCTTGAGGCCTCCAATGCTCTGGACACGGATACTGGAACACTGGACTGGACTTGACCTCAGCAGAAGTAGCAATGATCTTAGGCTGCATTCACACTACGTTTTGTACATACGGGTGCCGGCTCTGGCGGGGGGAGGGGCAAACCGGGTGCTCCAGTACCCCGGCCGGATCAGCCCGTGACTCCATTTACTTTAATGAGCCGACCGGAGTCAAACGGTGACTCCGGTCGGCTCAGTTTTGACCCGTATGAGGTTTTGGACCGGACCTAAAACGGTAGTATACTACGGCTTTAGGTCCGGTCACAAAACTGCATACGGGTCAAAACTGAGCCAACCGGAGTCACCGTTTCACTCCGGTTGGCTCATTAAAGTAAATGGAGTTCAGCGCTGGTCCGGCTGGGGTACGGAAGCACCCGGTTTGCCCCGCCGGATCCGGCACCCGTATGTACAAAACGTGGTGTGAATGCAGCCTAAGAGAAAAAGTGATTGCAGCTCCTCCCCATCTTATATAGGGGGCTGTGCAAGGAGCCCATAGGTCACTAGAGAGGTCACTGGGTTTTCTGGGTAACAATCATATGACTTAAACAAGTGACTTAAACATAATCATGTGACTAACAATAAAGGTCCTTTACTCATTATGTGAAAACTCTTTATGGGGAAACCTATATACACACACAGGGGGAGATACTGCAGGAGAGCCCCAGGGATAGACAGGTACTCAACCTGACAGGACAGAAGGACCATATCCCGTACTGGGACACCACAGTAACAAATTATTTAATCCCCTGCTTTTTTTTGTACATTTGCCCCCTGACAAAAAACTGATCCGTCTATATTTTTATTGGTCGGTTTATTTGAACAGCGAGAGAGAGAGAATAACCACCACAACAACAAAAAACTAGAAAAACACATTTCAAATTAGTTATGAATTGATTTGCATTTTACTTAGTGAAATACATATTTAAAATATCTAAATCATTCAGATGATCATTGGTAAACTTCAGACGGGCCTGTTCATGTGCTTTCTTGATGACTATGGTCCCAGCTGCCTTGAGATCATTGACAAGATCTTCCCGTGTAGTTCTGGGCTGATTCCTCACCATTCTCATGATCATTGAAACTCCACCGGGTGAGATCTTGCATAAAGGCCCCGACCGAGAAAGATTGACAGCTAGTTTGTGTTTCCCCAATCTGCGAATAATTGCACCAACTGTTGTAAACTTCTCCCCCAGCTCCTTGGCGATGGTCTTGTAGCCCATTCCAGCGTTGTGTAGGTCTACAACTTGTCCCTGACATCCTTGGACGGCTCTTTGGTCTTGGCCATGGTGGAGAGTTTGGAATCTCATTGCTTCTGTGGACAGGTGTCTTTTATACAGGTAACAAGCTGAGATTACGAGCCCTCCCTTTAGGAGAGTGCTTCTAATCTCAACTTGTTACCTATATGAAAGACACATGGGAAACAGGAATCTTGCTGATTCATATGGCATCAAATACTTTGTAAAAAAAAAGTAGAAAACAAATAATTTCATAGCTTATTTGAAATGCTTTTTTCTGTATTTTTGTTGCTTTTCTGTCTCTCACTGTTTAAATAAGCCGACCATTAAAATAATAGACCGATCATTTTCTTTGTCAGTGGGCAAATGTACAAAATCAGCAGAGGGATCAAATATAATTTTTCTTTACTGTAAGCGAATTGTGTGAATGGCATTGGTATGCCTCTAAGTGTTATGTGCATAGATAAAGAACACATACATGCTCACAATATATACACTGCTCCAAAAAATTAAGGGAACACTAAGATGCCACATTCTAGATCTGAATGAATGAACTAATCGTATGAAATACTTTCCTCTTTACATAGTTGAATGCGCTGACAACAAAATCACACAAAAATTATCAATGCAAATCAAATGTATCAACCCATGGAGGTCTGGATATGGAGTCACACTCAAAATCACAGTGGAAAACCCCAGTACAGGCTGATCCAACTTTATGTAATGTCCTTAACCCCTTAACGAAGCAGGACGTATATTTACGTCCTGCGCCGGCTCCCTCGATATGAAGCCACCACATCGCATCGGTCCCGGCGCTCATCAACGGCCGGGACCCGCGGCTAATACCACACATCGCGGCAATGTGCGGTATTAACCCTTGAGAAGCGGCGGTCAAAGCTGACTGCCGCTTCTAAAGCGAAAATGAAAGTATCCCGGCTATTCAGTCGGGCTGTTCGGGACTGCCGCAGTGAAATCGCTGCGTCCCGAACAGCTTACAGGACACCGGGAGGGCCCTTACCTGCCTCCTCGGTGTCTGATCGACGAATGACTGCTCCGTCCCCTATGGGACCTATAACACTGCAAAAAAAAAAAAAGTTAAAAAAAAAGTGTTAATAAAGGTCATTTAACCCCTTCTCTAATAAAAGTTTGAATCACCCCCCTTTTCCCATAAAAAAAAAATAAAACAGTGTAAATTAAAAAAAAAATTAAAAAAATGTGGTATCGCCGTGGGCGTAAATGTCCGAACTATAAAAATATATCATTAATGAAACCGCATGGTCAATGGCGTATGTGCAAAAAAATTCCAAATTCCCAAAAAGCGTATTTTGGTCACTTTTTATACCTTTAAAAAATGAATAAAAAGTGATCAAAAAGTCCGATCAAAACAAAAATTAAAAACTTCAGATCACGGCACAAAAAATTAGCCCTCATACCGCCCTGTACGTGGAAAAATTAAAAAGTTATAGGGGTCAGAAGATGACATTTTTAAACGTATAAATTTTCCTGCATGTAGTTATGATTTTTTCCAGAAGTGCGACAAAATCAAACCTATATAAGTAGGGGATCATTTTAACCGTATGGACCTACAGAATAATAAGGTGTCATTTTTACCAAAATATACACTGCGTAGAAACGGAAGCCCCCAAAAGTTACAAAATGGCGTTTTTTCTTCGATTTTGTTGCACAATTATTTTTTTTTCCCTTTCGCCGTGAATTTTTGGGTAAAATGACTAATGTCACTGGAAAGTAGAATTGGTGACCCAAAAAATAAGCCATAATATGGATTTTTAGGTGGAAAATTGAGAGGGTTATGATTTTTAAAAGGTGAGGAGGAAAAAACGAAAGTGGAAAAACCCTGAGTCCTTAAGGGGTTAAAACAAGACACAATGAGGCTCAGTAGTGTGTGTGGCCTCCACGTGTCCGTATGACCTCCCTACAATGCCTGGGCATGCTCCTGATGAGGTGGCGGATGGTCTCCTGAGGGATGTCCTCCCAGACCTGGACTAAAGCATCCGCCAACTCCTGGACAGTCTGTGGTGCAACGTGGCGTTGGTGGATGGAGCGAGACATGATGTCCCAGATGTGCTCAATCGGATTCAGGTCTGGGGAACGGGCGGCCAGTCCATAGCACCAATGCCTTCCTCTTGCAGGAACTGCTGACACACTCCAGCCACATGAGGTCTAGCATTGTCTTGCATTAGGAGGAACCCAGGCCCAACCGCACCAGCATATGATCTCACAAGGGGTCTGAGGATCTCATCTTGGTACCTAATGGCAGTCAGGCTACCTCTGGCAAGCACATGGAGGGCTGTGCGGCCCCCCAAAGAAATGCCATCCCACACCATTACTGACCCACCGCCAAACCGGTCATGCTGGAGGATGTTGCAGGCAGCAGAAAGTTCTCCACAGCGTCAAGCCCCCTCCCATAGACTTGCATTGAGTGGGCGGGGCGTGACTTCATGTGGGGGCGGGACTATGACGTCAATCGCTCCCGACTCCAGCGTTCAGAACAGTTTATTCCAAATGCTGAGCAGCAGAGTACCCCTTTAAAGCTGGGTTCACGTATACAAAGGGATTCGGCACCATCCCAGATGGGAACATTGGATGCCACAGTCTGGATCTTTGGCCATAGTTTTTCTCTACTTTCTCCAGGCAGCCCACTGAAGGACGATCCCGTGATGGTGGATTGCGTCTTGGAGAGATGGAACGTGACTGTTTGATCGGCTATGGTGCCAGCATGCTGCTCCTGGAGAGGCTGATGATTTCCAGCGACGCCTTTGAGGTGGATGTTTGTGGACAGTGCGGATTACTTGGTTATTCTGGCTGGTAAGTCTGTCCGGGTATATATATATATATATATATATATATATATATATATATATATATATATAATATGTATTTACCCTCCTTGGACTATTTTATTCGTGTTAAATTGTGAATCACATTTATGCATATTACACTGATTTCAATAGGAGCGCCATCAATGTAACTCTAAGGCCTTCAGTTGGAAGGAGTCTCAGTCTTCCTTTCAGTGATCCATCTATGGTGGGATCCCAGCCCCCTGCTGGTTATACTTTCTGATGTGTCTAGGTGACACGTGATAAAAGTTCTCATACCCTCTGTCCTGCACATACAGAAGTATATATAGGGAAGTGGCATATCCTCTGGTGTAATCTATGAATATGAAGCTTAATAATGTAATCTGCTATTAAAGTATTGTCACCATTATTATCATTGTCATAACCATCATCATTACTATAATTACCACCACCAGCATGACTCTTGCCACAACCATATTTACGAAGTGTGATTATAAAGAGAACATGACTAAGTCGTCAGCATATCATGACTGTAGATTGCAACAGATGCTGCCCGTCACTTGAACCGCCATTGTTAACTCTCTCCCCACCACCACCATCCTCATCATTCTCAATGTCCTCATTACTCTCACCACCTTTCTCAGCATCATCACCACCATCATTATTACCACCATCCTTGTCATTCTCACTCACCACCATGATCATCACGATCACCATTGTCACCCCCACCATCATCATCACTGTCACCCCCACCATCATCATCACTGTCACCCCCACCATCATCATCACTGTCACCTTGTCCACCATCATCATATTCACCACTAACAATTATTACCATTCTCACTTTCATCATCACTCTTACCATTGTCATCACTCTCACTGCTACCATTACTGTCACCATCGTCATCACTCTCACCACCACTACAATCATCCTCACTTTCACCACCACCCTTGTCATTCTCACGGCCATTCTTACTCTCACCACCCCCCCCCCCCCCACCATCATTACTATCACTCTCACTATCATCATCATCCTCACCACCATCATAATCCTCATAATTTTTTTCACCACCACCGTCCTCACTCTACCATCATCATCCTCACCACCATTATCATCACTCTCGGTACCATCATCATTATTCCAACCATAATCATCATCATTACTTTTACCACCATCATCATCATCACTCTTACTACCATCATCATTATTCCAACCACCACCATAATCATCATCATCATTACTTTTACCACCATCGTCATCACTCAGTACCATCATCATCATTTCTCTCACCACCATCACTCTCACTACTATCCTCATCCTTACCACCACCATAATCATTACTTTTACCACCATCATCATCACCCTCACTTCCATCATCATCCTCACCACCATAATCATCATCATTACTTTTTACCATTTTACCACCATCGTCATCACTCTCAGTACCATCATCATCATTTCTCTCACCACCATTACTCTCACTACTATCCTCATCCTTACCACCACCATAATCATTTCTTTTACCACCATCATCATCACCCTCACTTCCATCATCCTCCTCACCACCATAATCATCATCATTACTTTCACCACCACCATCATCATCACTCTTGGTACCATCATCATTATCATTCCTACCACCATTATCATTATTACTTTCACCACCATCATCATCACTCTTACTACCATCATCATTATTCCAACCACCACCATAATCATCATCATTACTTTTACCACCATCGTCATCACTCTCAGTACCATCATCATCATTTCTCTCACCACCATTACTCTCACTACTATCCTCATCCTTACCACCACCATAATCATTTATTTTACCACCATCATCATCACCCTCACTTCCATCATCCTCCTCACCACCATAATCATCATCATTACTTTCACCACCACCATCATCATCACTCTTGGTACCATCATCATCATCATTCCTACCACCATAATCATTATTACTTTCACCACCATCGTCATCACTCTCACTACCATCATCATTATTCCCACCATCACCACCATAATAATCATCATTACTTTGAACCACCATAGTCATCCCTCCCACTACCATCATCCTCATCACTCTCCTACTACCACAGTATTTACTCTCATGTCCAACATCATAATTCTCACCACCATGATCACTCTCACCACCATCATCGTCATCATCATCACTCTCGCCACCATCGTCATCATCATCACTCTAACCTCCTTTAGCTTCACTCTCTCTGCCTCATCGTTCTGATGTTGGTAAGAGTGTGTGTCAGCAGTGTATTACATGGTTATGAGTGATGTTAGGATAATGATAGTGACAATAGTGATGTTGGTGAGTGTAAGAGTCAACAGCGTGACAGGGACACAAATGCTGTCAACACAAGTGACTGATCACCCACCGCCATCAACCAGTATCATCGCTCTCCGCCACCACCATAAATCACTGTCGCCATAATCCTCATCATCATCATTATTTTCCGATCTTATCCCTAATCTCTGTGTATGTATTTCATTAGGTGCCATTACTGCAAATCATCCTGCCACGTATCTTCCTTGCGGATCCCCTACGCCTGCAAACTCCTGTTCCAAGAACTACAGTCGATGAATATCATACCCAGGCTTAAGCTGTCAAGATACAACGAGTGACCACCTTGTTAAAAATGAATAAACCAGGGAGAAGTAAGGATTAGGATAGAGACGCCGTGTGGCAGACGCTGATTTATTTATGGGGCGCCCGGTGTTTCTGCGGGGCTGGCTGTGTGCCACAGGTACAGGCGGGCGCGGATATCTGGATTTCGGGATGGACGAGTTGTACGTCTCGTGGCGCTTTTTTTTTTTTTTTTGTATTTTATTTGTAAAAATGATAGACGTTCGGAGAACATTGAGACCCATGGATGTGAGGAGATGTTTTGTAGATTATTTACGTTCCTCGCCTGTGCTGAACATTAATAAAATGTGAAAATTTGGTTTATTTCATGGCTCTATGCTTAGGTTTTATTTTTTCAATTACATCGGTGTTTCCCAGCCAGTGTGCCTCCAGCTGTTGCAAAACTACAACTCCCAGCATGCCCGGACAGCCAACGGCTGTCCGGGCATGCTGGGAGTTTTAGTTTTGCAATAGCTGGAGGCACACCGGCTGGGAAACCCTAAATTACAGGAACACTAGAAATAATCTACACAGGCTTAATTTTTCTAAACTAAAGGGAAGGCCTCATCGCCCATAGTAACCAGTCACAGCACAGCTTTCATTTTCCAAAGGGGTGTGAGATAAGGAAGCTGAGCTGTGATTGGTTGCTATGGGCAACACTTTCAGTTTTCATGACTGGGATGTATGATAGCTGGGGGGGGGATTTATCATTGTCTGTGTAAATAAAGTTATTTTTACCCCCCTGTTTGCCTGGGCGTACATCATGTGTACTTCCCCAGCACATTCTTCATGAATAACAAAGTATTTTAGGTGCGGACAAGTCTTTGAGTGGCCCTAAGTTTGCATATAAATTTTATATTTTGCGCAATTTTTCGCAATTTTATGTGGAAATACGCATTTCATAAATACATGACCACTGCAAAGCTAAACAGGGAGATCATTCTACAACATTACTTTATACAAAAGCACGTATAACTACACCAGGGGAAAAGGTGCCGAATTGCAAAATTTTGCCCCTAATATAGACAACAAAACTGCCCCAGTGCTCTCTGCTGACCTCTGCTGTCCATTTTAGGAACTGTCCAGAGCAGGAGAAAATCCCCATAGCAAACATATGCTGCGCTGGACAGTTCCTAAAATGGACAGCAGAGGTCAGCAGAGAGCACTGTGGTCATGACATCAGAGGAAATGCATTTCTTTTTTGGATTTCTCTTTAGTATACAGCCCCTAAAAAGTACTGGAAGGATTAAGATTTTTTAATAGAAGTGATTTACAAATCTGTTTAACTTTCTGGCACCAGTTCATTTAAAAAAAAAAAGTTTTCCACGGGAGTACCCCTTTAAGTATTAGGTCCTCTTCATTACTACTTCGGTAAAGCTGTGTGGCTTTCTGTATCGAGTGGTAATGCCCGCCATGTTAGTTTCTGTGGCGTTCAGTTAATTGTCTCCATACTATCACGGGACTTGATGTTTTTGACATGTTCTCCTGACCTGTCTGTATTTCTCATGAAATATACATTTTAGGAAAGATAGTGAAAAGATTTAGCACTTTTTTGTGTGTTTTGCGGCACACTTTGTTAAATAGTGGGGAACGCCATTTGCGCCACACTTATGCTGTAATGCCATCACTAAATGTGCCGAAAAAAAGTTTTCGATAAGTACAATGTAGAAAAGTCCTATACATAAACAATGGTTATCTATTGACTTTTCTAAAATTGTTAAGTGCTGCGGAATCTGTTAGCGCTATATAAATAAAATTATTATTATTATTATATTGTATTATAGACTTCAAAGTTATATGCAGTGACAGCGTTTTTTTTTTTTGTTTTTTTTTTTTAACAGTCAAAAAACACTGTAGAGATCCAGCCTAAGGGTGCGTTCACACGGGCCAATTTATTTGCGGGTTTCCCAATGGGTATTTGAAAGTGGGCGGCTCTTCTCGGCTGTCCGTAGCAGATTTTCCGCGGTGGAATTTATGCTGCGGAAAATCTGCCGCGGGCTCTACTGACTTCAATGGGGCTTGCGGTGGATTTTCCTCAGAGTAAATTCCACCACGGAAAATCTGCTGCGGATAGCCGAGAAGAGCCCACCCACTTTCAAATACGCAGCGGGAAAACCCGCAAATTCGCCCGTGTGAACGTAACCTAAGGGTAGGATTGAAAAGGCATTTTTGTCCATGCAACAGCCGCTCACTGGATATTCTCTCTTTTTCCGACCATTCTCTGTAAACTCTAGAGATGGTTCACAGTAGATCAGTAGTTTGTGAAATACTGAGACCAGCCCATCCGGCACCAACAACCATGACGCATTGGTTGTCACTTAAATCTCCTTCCTTCCCAATTCTGATGCTCAGTTTGAACTTCAGAAAGTTGTCTTGACCACGTCTACATGCCTAAATGCATTGAATTGCTGCCATCTGATTGGCTGATTAGCGAATTGTGTTAACAAGCAATTGAACCTGGTAACGTTGCCCGTGATTGTGTGTCTGCCCCAAACTAGAGTCGCTGGGGAATCGGATAAGTCCTACTTAGGACTAAGGACATCCCAGTGTTACTTATCAGCACTTGTTCCACTGATGTCTAGAACTAGAGAAATAAGATGTTATATGTTGGCGCTATATAACGCATCAGAAAAAAAAAAAAAACTAGAAGCCACTACTCGCCCTCTGTCCTGTAGTATTTTAGGTAGGTATTTGCCTTGAGAAGAAGAAAAAAAATTAGTTAAAGGGGTACTCCGGTGGAAAACTTTTTTTTTTTTTTTTTTAAATGAACTGCTGCCAGAAAGTTAAACAGATTTGTAAATTACTTCTATTAAAAAAATCTTAATCCTTACAGTACTTTTTATCAGCTGTTTGCTACAGAGGAAAATCTTTTTTTTGAATTTCTATTTTGTCTTGTCCACAGTGCTCTCTGCTGACACCTGATGCCCGTATCGGGAACTGTCCAGAGGAGGAGAAAATCCCCATAGCAAACCTATGCTGCTGAGGACAGTTCCTGACACGGACAGAGGTGTCAGCAGAGAGCACTGTGGACAAGACAAAAAAGAAATTAAAAAAGTAAAGAATTTCCTCTGTAGCATACAGCTGCTAAAAAGTACTGGAAGGATTAAGATGTTTTAATAGAAGTCATTTACAAATCTGTTTAACTTTCTGGCATCAGTTCATTTAAAAAAAAAAAAAAAGTTTTCCACCGGACAAAGGATAGGGGATAAGATGTCAGATCGCCGGGGTCCCGCTGCTGGGGACCCCGGGGATCGCCACTGCGGCACCCCGCTGTCATTACTGCACAGAGCGAGTTCACTCTGTGCGTAATGGCAGGTGATACAGGGGACGGAGCAGCGTGACATCATGGCTCCGCCCCTCGTGACATCACGGCCCACCCCCTTAATGCAACGACCGTCACGCCCCCTCCCCATGACTCGTATTGAGGGGGTGGGCTGTGATGTCACGAGGGGCGGAGCCGTGACGTAACGATGCTCCGGCCCCTGTATTGCCCGTCATTACGTGCAGAGCGAACTCTCTCTGTGCAGTAATGACAGCGTGGGTGCCGCAGCGGCGATCCCCGGGGTCCCCAGCAGCGGGACCCCAGCGATCTGACATCTTATCCCCTATCCTTTGGAGCTACAACATTTAGCTGCTTCTACACTAAAAATTGCCGCTTCCCATTTATTGTATAGCCCTTTGTCCCCACCAGATGTCAGTGTTGAGCACTTATATGTCATACAGTCAAACATGAAACGTCCCCATTACCTTGCACTTACAAGTATTTTGCAAACATTGTGCCTCCAGCTGTTTCAAAACTACAACTCCCATTATACCCGGACAGCCAAAGCTGGTCTGAGCATGCTGAGAGTTGTAATTTTGCAACAGCTGGAGGCACACTGTTTTTAAACACTGGCTAAGGGTACGTTCAGACGAGCGGATTTTTCGTGAGTATTTTGCTGCGGATCCACGGCTGAATGACCTCTGTAAGCTGCCTTTACATGTGCCTGCTCGGAGTGGCAATACGCCGCTACAAGCAGACACACTGCGATGTGAGAGTCGCCGCGCGCATTCGCAGTATACTCGCACATCGTGGCAGCTCTCGGCCTAGCTCATAGAGCAGGGGGAGGGGCCGCGATGTGTGCGAGTACACCGCGCACGCGCAGCGACTCGCACATCGCTTCAGTGTGTCTGCACGTAGCGGCGTATTGCTGCTCTGAGCAGACACATGTAAAGGCAGTATACAGAGGTCCTTTACGCTGTTAATCCGCTCGTCTGAACGTACCCTTAGAAGGAAAGTCTCGCTCCACCACGACCACCGTCATTACCGGGTTCAGAACGTAAAAAGCTTAGGTGTAAATTCACAACACCGCAGATTTGTCGCAAAAGTCTGTTGATCTCCTATCCATCTGAATGGGGCTTGCTTAAACCCAAGCATCTGATCCAGAACCAGGTGAATGCAAAGTTTTCTAGCCACAATGCCCCCTATTCCACACTATACTCGCCCTCTCCTGGTTCCCACAACGTTTAGTCACTGACCTGCCATTTACTGCCCCTGTACTGATCTCTATTATCAGAGAATGGACCTGTGGTCCAGTACAGGCAACAAACAATGCCAAACCTGGCTTCAGGTTAAGTAAGGCATTGCAACTTGGTTCCATTCACTTCAATGGAACTGAGCTGCAATACCACACACAACCTGAGGACAGGGGTGGCACTGTTTTTAACAGAAATTAATTCTGGTTTATTTAATTTTATTTTTTTATCGGAACAATCCCTTTTTATTTTTATTGTGGAATTACTAGGTAAACAAGGCTCAATTAGCAACTCCCCTCACCTCAGTAAAACTGAGCTGCAATACCGCAAACAAACTGAATACAAGGGTGGCGCTGTTTTTTTAAAAAGAAATTACTTCTGTTTTTCTAATCCTGGATAACCCCCTTCATAGGCGTCATTAATATTGTGGAATTGCTAGATAAGCAATGCTATAAATGTAAATTTTAGGGACACACGTGGGTTCCGTCCTGACTCAGAACAGTAATAGCTCCCTGTAGACGGTCATTATACATTGGTAATGAAAGGAGAATAATGCCTCCAGGTGTCCGGCGACAGCTGCGGTGGAGAAATGTGCTGTTCATTGGGGGGGGATTTAGTAAAGATCTGGGCTGTAGCCCCATCCGTACGCCATTTGTTGCCGTAGAACGTTCTTTACAGCCCTGATTTACCCCCTTATCCCTGTGAACAGGAGACTTATCAGGTTCTACCACATGTGGCTCGCAGTTCACTTAACAAGACCTTAAATCAGTCACTTAATTTAAAGCTACAGTCTCTCCCTCCGAGGGTTGTAAGATTCCTGGGAAAGGCAGCTGCCATTAAAGATATTTATTGTAGTGTTTCAAGTTTAATAAGGATCAGTCAAAGTGGACGTGAGTGAGCAAACAGCGAAGAATGCCCAATGTGTGCGCTCCCAATGACCAGTGATGGATTTATGGCCGGGGACAATGGCTTCTGCTTAAATGTGCAGGAGTTAACATGGCTGCTTTATTTCAGAAACAGCGCCACACCTGTCCGTGGGTTGTAGTGCAGTGGGGGGTATTGCATCTCGGCCACATTGAAGGAACTGTGTGGTGCTATTTCTGAAAGAATAAAGCCATGTTATTTCTAGATCAGTGTTTCCCAACCAGTGGGCCTCCACCTGTTGCAAAACTACAACTCCCAGCATGCCTGGACAGCCAATCACAGCTCAGCTTCCTTATCTCAAACTGGTTTGGAAAATGAAAGCTGTGCTGTAATTGGTTGCTATGGGTGACGAGGCCTTCCCTTCTACACAGAAGCCTGTGTAGATTATTTGTTAGTGTACTTGTAATTTAGTGTTTCCCAACCAGGGTGCCTCCACCTGTTGCAAAACTACAACTCCCAGCATGCCTGGACAGCCAATCACAGCTCAGTTTCCTTATCTCAAACTGGTTTGGAAAATGAAAGCTGTGCTGTGATTGGTTGCTATGGGTGACGAGGCCTTCCCTTCTACACAGAAGCCTGTGTAGATTATTTTTTAGTCTACTTGTAATTTAGTGTCTCCCAACCAGTGGGCCTCCACCTGTTGCAAAACTACAACTCCCAGCATGCCTGGACAACCAATCACAGCTCAGCTTCCTTATCTCAAACCACTTTGGAAAATGAAAGCTGTGCTGTAATTGGTTGCTATGGGCAACGAGGCCTTCCCTTCAGTTTTAAAAAAGAAGCCTGTGTAGATTTTGTTAGTGTTCTTGTCATTTAGTGTTTTCCAACTAGTGTGCCTCCAGCTGTTGCAAAACTATAACTCCCAGCATGCCTGGACAGCCATTGCTGGGAGTTGTAGTTATGTAACAGATGGAAGCACTCTGTTTGGGAAACACTATTCTAGATCATAATGGATGTAATGAAGCTGTTCACATTTGGGTATTGCTGACATATTGCAGCCAGTTAAATTGGCTCTCTATGTAAAGATAGAAATAATAATGTAAGAAACCTTCTAACTTATCTTACCAGAGAAAAAAGCGTCTTTCTTTACTTATCAAGCTCCTTTTCAGCAATTCCATCTTGAGACTGATTAGCTTACAGAGGGATCAGGTTACAACTGCTCATAGCAGTTTATGGAGAGATAAGGGGGTTGGCTAGTAGAGAGAGAGGCTGCAGCAGCTTGTGGTGAGTGCAAAGTTACAGGTTACACTGCTCAGTACTGCTCTATAATGTCATCCATGCCTCTGCTGCTTTTCAAAGAGACAGGAGAACAGGATCCTCTCTTCTGTGTGTAGAAGAAGTCATCACAGCTAGTCTATACTAGGAACAGGGACAATTGAAAACTTAGAGATGGAGCCTGCAGATGGGAAAACTGGTGAAAAATAGAACAGAAATAGTGCTAACCTTCATGTATACAACTGCCAGCTTATTCTGAAAAGTTACTTGAAAATACAGGCACACCTTACAGGGTCTGTTTATTTTATTTTTTTCTCAGAATCAGTTCTGACTTTGTACACAGGCTGTGTTAGATATTGCAGCTTAGTTCCATTCAAGTTAATAAGGCTGTGCTGCAATACCTGGCACAGTCCATTTACACAAGTGGCGCTGTTTCTAGAAATATATTTTTAAGACTCTTCTGTTTGTGATGTGTGTATGGGGGACAGCAGAAAATTAGAAACAGGTACAAAACAAGAGCTGGTGTTGTTAGTTTAAAATAAATAAATAAATAAATAAATAAAACTTAGGATAGGTTCACAAGACAGATTTTCTTGTAGAATCTGGTGAATCTGGTGAGCATTTAGCGCCAAAAACTATGTGCAATGCCTTAATAATCCTCCTCACATTGATTTGAGTGAAAAAATGTCCAAATGGTGTGAATTTATTTGACAAGTAACTTATTGAGATGGATTTAGGAAAGCTGGCGGATCCACGGCAGAGTTTCAAGGGTCTGCCTCAGAAAAATAAATTAATAAATTTGCTTACCAAAATTTTTATTTCCTGGAGTCCAAAGGTAGCACAGGATATTTCATGTACTGCCTGCAGGACGATCGGGAAGTGTCATGTGAACACAACCTTGGACTTAAAGGGGTACTCCGCCCCTATCCAAAGGAGAGGGGATAAGATGTCTGATCGCGAGGGGCCCGCTGCTGGGATCCCCGCAATCTCTGTGCAGCACCCGGCGTTCTAAACGGGGGTTGTGATGTCACAACAACGCCCCCTCAATGCAAGTCTATGGGGGGGGCATGGCTGTGACGTCACAACCCCCGCGGCCCGCTCCAAGCGTTCGGAACAAAATGTTCTGAATGCTGGGGCAGCGGAATACCCTTTTAAGTGATGTAAATCTAGGTTCCGTGATGAGACAGACCATAGTACTGCTATAGGGCCTGAAGTAGAATTAAATAACCCATAATCATATCTAACCTATAATATCCACCAACATCTTCATAAGGGAGCATTCACACTACACAATTTCAAATTCCATACTCCATCGTAAGAATGATCATGTTCGTTCTCTCGGCGGAATCCATTCAGAAATACATTGTCTGTCGTCTACTGAGACGGCGCATGTCTGAACGGTCCTAGTGAAAACGGATGCGATCTCCATCCGATTAACAATTGTAATAAAAATTTACGATGGAGTGCAATTCCTTCTTATAACCAGCAGAGGTCACTACACGCAGAAGACTTTTGGTCGCTGACTAGTATTCTAATTATCATTGGATCATTTTTGTACCCGCTGCTGTAATTGTAGGTTTGCTTCATCCATAATAACCCTTATTTTCACACATACTGCATACGCTGCATACACACAGTACACGCTGCAAACATACTGTATATGCTGCATACTGTATACGCTGCAAACACAGTACACGCTGCAAACATACTGTATATGCTGCACACACAGTACATGCTGCAAACATACTGTATACGCTGCACACACACAGTACATGCTGCAAACATACTGTATACGCTGCACACACACAGTACACGCTGCAAACATACTGTATACGCTGCACACACAGTACACGCTGCAAACATACTGTATACGCTGCACACAGTACACGCTGCAAACATACTGTATACGCTGCACACACAGTACACGCTGCAAACATACTGTATACGCTGCACACACAGTACACGCTGCAAACATACTGTATATGCTGCACACACACAGTACATGCTTCAAACATACTGTATATGCTGCACACACACAGTACATGCTGCAAACATACTGTATACGCTGCACACACAGTACACGCTGCAAACATACTATATATGCTGCACACACACAGTACACGCTGCAAACATACTGTATACGCTGCACACACAGTACACGCTTCAAACATACTGTATATGCTTTACACACACAGTACATGCTGCAAACATACTGTATATGCTGCACACACAGTGCATGCTGCAAACATACTGTATATGCTGCACACACACAGTACACGCTGCAAACATACTGTATACGCTGCACACACAGTACACGCTGCAAACATACTATATATGCTGCACACACACAGTACACGCTGCAAACATACTGTATATGCTGCACACACAGTACACGCTTCAAACATACTGTATATGCTTTACACACACAGTACATGCTGCAAACATACTGTATATGCTGCACACACAGTGCATGCTGCAAACATACTGTATATGCTGCACACACACAGTACACGCTGCAAACATACTGTATACGCTGCACACACAGTACACGCTGCAAACATACTATATATGCTGCACACACACAGTACACGCTGCAAACATACTGTATACACTGCACACACACAGTACATGCTGCAAACATACTGTATACGCTGCACACACAGTTTTATGCTGTGTCAACCGATAGAAATAAATGGTTTAGCAAAGCATAAAATCCGCAGCATGTACAGTACATGTGAACATACCCATAGACAGATCTCATAAGGTTCAACATTATCATCTCATGGATCTCAGTGATGGACAGAGGACATCTTTGTGAGCCCCCCGTGCAGTGATCCCCCCCCCCCCCCCCCAGTTCTTTGGTTGTGGAGTATGAAGGGTAACAATGGGCACAGAGTCTTCTAATCTTCCCAGTGACTGTGTAATCACTTTTCCCAGGACCGGTGCACAGTCAGCCATACGTGTCTGCAGCACTCGCCGAACATGTTCTTAATATTCCTCTGAACTTGCGAGATTGCCTCAGTGGGAGTCAGAGACGATTCCGCGGCCTGTGATTCGCCTGCGGAGTAAATCTCTGTTCTTTTTATGAATAGCGGCCTACAGCTTATTCAATATTAACATTTCAATATTGTGACAGCTGGATCTGACCCCGAAACCCTGCGTGAAGGCCTCTGTCATAACCAGCCAGGGGGTTAGGACAGTGTTTTCCAACTAGGGTTCTTCCAGCTGTTGCAAAAATTACAACTCCCAGCATTCCCGAACAGCCAAAGGCTTGCTGGGAGTTGTAGTTTTGCACACGGAAAGTTTAGAAGAACCATTTCCGTAGACCCTTTTTAAGCAAATTGATGTGTTCACAATCCTCATCTCTTGACAAAGAGAATAACAGCTACAAAGCGTGTCTGTGATTAAGACGATGATTAGGAGCATCCCTTGCTAGAAACCCGTCAGTCTCTGAACCTAAGAATTGCTATCTGTACGCGTTTTAATTGTCATTAAATAAAAAGTGTGGAATTTAAATGGGTACTCCGCCCCTGGACGTTTTATCCCCCATGCAAAAGATAGGGGATAAGATGTCTGATCGCTGGGGACCCACGCGATCTCGGCTGCGGCACCTCAGACAGCCGATGCACGTAGCGAACTTCGCTCTGTGCCGAATGACTGGCGATTCGGGGCGGAGGCTCCTTATGTCACGGCCACGCCCCCTCAATGCAAGTCTATGGGAGGGGGCGTGACGTCCGTCACGCCCCCTCCCATAGACTTGCATTGAGGGGGCGTGGTCATGACGTCACGAGCCTCTGGCGCTGCACCCGACGCTCTAAACGAACACAGGTGCAGCAGGGGCGGAACCCCCTCAATCAGACATCTTATCCCCTATGCTGTGGATAAGGGATAAGATGTCTAGGGGCGGAGTACCCCTTTAAGGAGCTATCCAAGGACTATGCTTCTTTGTTCTCCTACAAAGAGTGTCTCTCGCTCTGGAGGACCAGTCCTGTCCTGCATTACACAGACAACTTATTGATTTGAATGGACTCAGTGTAATGCTTAGTTTCCCCTGTGGTGGCGCTGCAGGGAAATTCAACACTTTACTGTCAGGTTTCCTCATAGATTGTAGAATCTGTCAGACATTTCGCCATACATATCTGCAATGGGGAGACACCCCATTTTTTGTTTACTAGACAAGCCCGGGAATAAAGACTGGAAGCCTAAAAATGTTTCCCAACGTTGTATCTATCTAGTTAAAGAAGCACTCCAAGGTTTCTTGTTTGCCCATATACAGCTGCCATCTGTTTTATTCCAGCACATGCATCTATGCGTTTTATTACTGGAACTGGGTCATGTGATCACAAGTCTGACTGTTACTGTGTTAAGGTGAGTGACAGAATGTCAGACCTGGTTTCTGACTTCTTGTGCACTATAGGATGACATCATCACCTTCCAGATCCCTCCCACCAGCTCCCAGACCCCTCCCCACCCCTCCCAGATCTGTATACTGCTGCCTTTTCCTCCCCTGAGGTGTTCCTTGCTGATTTATTTTTTTTTTTTTTCATTTTGCTGTGATTTTTTCCAAATCATTGCAAAAATTAAGGTACTGTACCGTAGTTATGCAAAATCTGGTATAATGGTTACCACAATTTTAGAAAATCACTGCGAATAAAGTTGTGTGAACACAGCCTAAATATGCCAAATCTTTATAAAACACCTTATTAGGTCAAATCACTTTCTCCTAAAATATGGCTACAAAAATGTGGCTATAAAAAAATTTACTTTGGCCCTGATTTACTAAGAGTGTCAGGTTATTTTCAGTGGTTTTTTTTTTGGGTTACCCCCCCCCCCAGCTACTTTTTTTCACACGTATTTCTCAATAATTCGCACATGTCGGGAAAATTCTGTCACATGATATTAAAGGGGTATTCCAGGAAAAAACTTTTTTATATATATCAACTGGCTCCAGAAAGTTAAACAGATTTGTAAATTACTTCTATTAAAATTTTTTAATCCTTTCAGTACTTATGAGCTTCGGAAGTTAAGGTTGTTCTTTTCTGTCTAAATCCTCTCTGATGACACCTGTCTCGGGAAACGCCCAGTTTAGAAGAGGTTTGCTATCGGGATTTGCTTCTAAACTGGGCGGTTCCCGAGACACGTGTCATCAGAGAGGGTTTAGACAGAAAAGAACAGCCTTAACTTCAGAAGCTCATAAGTAATGAAAGAATTAAGATTTTTAAATAGAAGTAATTTACAAATCTGTTTAACTTTCTGGAGCCAGTTGATATATATATAAAAACATTTTTTTTCCTGGAATACCCCATTAAATTCTGTCGTACGGGGGAGGGAAGTGTTGCACAGGAAAAATAAAGCGTAAAGCAAATAAATAAAACATAAAGCAAAAATAAATAAAGCAAAGTAACTCTGCACCATGACGTAACTTTACATTCATGGTCGTTAATGGGTTAACAAACAAAAAGTAATAAAGAGAAAAAAAAGGAAATGAAAGCCAAGATTAAAAAAAATAAATAAATAAGAAAAAGAAAAGAAAAATTCCCCCCCCCAAAAAAATAAAAAATAAAAATTTAATATAAAAAGCTACTAAGGGGACAAAGTAACAGGATTTCCGAAAAACCCCCACACTTTTTAACAGATTCCCCGCACCTCAAGGCAGTCGGGTTTTCAAGTTCAGTATTTCACTATTTTTCTGGTGGATTTTTCAAACTCAACTGTCGAGTTTTCAGAAAAATGTCGGGAACACGCCCCTAATTATGCAAACCACGCCCCTTTAGTGGGGTTAAAAAAAAACTGTTGGTTTTTTACCAGTAAAATGTGTTGCAGAGGACGTGCGACGCGAATTGTGTCCCATAACCCGATAAAAAGAGTCGGGATCATGTTAGTAAATCTGGACCTTTGCATAAGATGCAGGAAAACTGCATGTAGTGTGAACTGACCCCAACCCACTTATGAGTCTAATGAGTTCACCTAGGTAATCTCCAGCTCTAGCAACCCAATGAGATGACCGGGTGCTGTGATCAAACTCCACACCCTCAGCCAGAGAATTACACAACTCGCATCATTCTGCATTGGTAAACTAAAAATAGAGCTTATCCCAAGCATGCCACATGAGCACAAAGAGGTATGCAAAAGGCATATAGAAAAAGCTCTACATAATGCTCTAACAGCCTATACTATATACCAGTGGTCTCCAACCTGCGGACCTCCAGATGTTGCAAAACTACAACTCCCAGCATGCCCGGACAGCCAACGGCTGTCCGGGCATGCTGGGAGTTGTAGTTTTGCAACATCTGGAGGTCCGCAGGTTGAAGACCACTGCTCTATACTATATCGAAGCAAACATAAATAAAGTAATTCATTAGTTAATTAATTAAATAAATTAATATATTAATTAAACAAACAAATACATTAAATAAATACTTTTATTAAAGTGATTCTTAAAGGAAAGGGTTATTGTAGAGATGGTAAACAATACCACATTGCTGTAAAAAAAAATAAAAGTTACAAGATAAAACTAATCCCATCCCTGTGAGATAATATATTAGCTTTGTTAAAGGGGTATTCCAGGCCAAAACTTTTTTTTTTTATGTATCAACTGGCTCCGGAAAGTTAAACAGATTTGTAAATGACTTCTATTAAAAAATCTTAATCCTTCCAATAGTTATTAGCTTCTGAAGTTGAGTTGCTGTTTTCTGTCTAACTGCTTTCTGATGACTCACGTCCCGGGAGCTGTCCAGCACCTATGGGGATATTCTCCCATCATGCACATCTCCCGGGACGTGACATCATCATTGAGCAGTTAGACAGAAAACTTCAGAAGCTAATAACTATTGGAAGGATTAAGATTTTTTAATAGAAGTAATTTACAAATCTGTTTAACTTTCCATCGCCAGTTGATATATATAAAAAAAAGTTTTTGCCTGGAATACCCCTTTAATCTATACTTTAGGGCTATTACCAGGCATAATAGTGATGTAATAGATAGGGATCCCTCTCGCTGGGCAGTGACCAGATGCCAGAGATGACCAGGTGCAGTGATCAAACACCACACCCTCAGTCAGAGGATTCATGGGAAATGTAGGCTGCATTACATCACTGTGTATTTGTAATCCCAAATGGAGCTTATCCTGTGCAGGCCACATCAGCCAAAAGAGGTAAGCAAAAGGCATATACATGAACCTCTACATTATTCTCTAATGATAGTCTAGGCTGCACTATAGAAGCAAAAAAATAAATAAAAATAAATGAATTAAATAAAATAAATAAATACATTTATTAAAGTGCTTATTTAAGGAAAGGATTATTGTAGAGATGGTAAACAATACCACATTGCTGTAAAAAAAAAAAATAAAAAAAATAAAATATAAAAGTTACGAGACAAAACTAATCCCATCCCTGTGGCTTTGTTAATCTATACTTTAGGGCTATTACCAGGCATAATAGTGATGTAATATATAGGGATCCCTCTCGATGGGCGATGACCAGGTGCAGTGATCAAACGCCACACCCTCAGCCAGAGGATTCATGGAAAATGCAGGCTGCATCACTGAACTCACATCATTGTGTAGTTGTAAACCCAAATGGAGCTTATCCCGTGCAGGCCACATCAGCCAAAAGAGGTAAGCAAAAGGCATATACAAGAACCTCTACATTATTCTCTAATGATAGTCTAGGCTGCACTATAGAAGCAAACAAAACAAAATAATAATAAATAAATTAAATAAATACATTTATTAAAGTGCTTATTTAAGGAAAGGGTTATTGTAGAGATGGTAAACAATACCACATTGCTGTAAAAAAATAAAAATATTTTTTTTTTTAAACGTTACGAGATGAAACTAATCCCATCCCTGTGAGATAATATATTAGCTTTGTTAATCTATACTTTAGGGCTATTACCAGGCATAATAGTGAGGTAATATATAGGGATCCCTCTCGCTGGGCAGTGTTGTTGATGTCCCAGCAGTCCGCATGACCTCTCGGAGAAGGAGGTGACAGTCCCAGTTATGGTACATTATTTGTCAAAGCCCAGGAGCAGATCTCGGCAGGGATGTGTAGACTCACAGTGTGCGCACAATCTGGTCTGGTTAAGCAGCAGAATACACAGAGGGGGCTAAGTAACCTCTACAGTAGATTCGCCTACCCCCAGATGCACCGGGGGGGGGGGGGGGGGGAATAAAAGGGACTGTAACACAAAACACTGGGGCTCATGTGTACACTGTATTAAAGCAGTGTCTTCCAACCAGTGCACCTCCAGCTGTTGCAAAACTACAACTCCCAGCATGCCCGGACAGCCGAAGGCTGTCCGGACATGCTGGGAGTTGTAGTTTTGCAACAGCTGGAGGCGCGCTGGTTGGAAGAAACTGCTTTTTTAAAATCAACCGGTTCCAGAAAGTTAAACAGATTTGTAAATCACTTCTATTAAAAAAAAATCTTAATCCTTCCAGTACTTTTTAGGGGCTGTTTACTACAAAGGAAATGCTTATATTTTTAGATTTCTCTGATGTCCTGACCACAGTGCTCTCTGATGACCTCTGCTGTCCATTTTAGGAACTGTCCAGAGCAGCATATGTTTGCTATGGGGATTTTCTCCTGTTCCTAAACAGTTCCTAAAATGGACAGCAGAGGTCAGCAGAGAGCACTGTGGTCATGACATCAGAGGAAATGCATTTCTTTTTTTGGATTCCTCTTTAGTATACAGCCCCTAAAAAGTACTGGAAGGATTAAGATTTTTTAATAGAAGTCATTTACAAATCTGTTTAACTTTCTGGCACCAGTTGATTTAAAAAAAAAAAAAAAAAGTTTTCCACGGGAGTACCCCTTTAAAGTATCACTAAAATACCATTAGAATCATTTTGTGCTGATTCTGTTATCCAAACAGAATAATTTAGGAAAGAGATAAGACTTCTGCTGCTTTATGTCGGGCTGGGAGGAAGCTTGCTGCTGCAGAAACCATCCCCACTGACCAAAGCAAAGTCTTATACAACACTTCAGTGGTTCATCTTAAAGGGAACTTGGAGATGAATTGCCCTGATGTTTTTCTTTATTTATTTTATTATAATATATATAATTTATATATAGATACAGGGGCGGACATATAGCCTGTGCATCCGGTTCAGCTGCACAGGGGCCCGGCGTGTGAGGACCCACGCGTGAGTAGCTGCGCTAAAGCAGCTTTTATGCGGCGCGGGCACTTTAGACAGTGAGCCTGCTGGCCGACCCGGGTCTGACGAGGGACGTCGCGCAATTGACGTACCTCCGCAGACCAGCACAGGAGGACGTCAATGACGTCCCTCGTCAGGCCGCCGGCGGAGAGGAGAAGTGCTGCCCAGGCCAGGTAAGTGTGTCCATGTGTGTGTGTTTGCGTGTGTGTTTGGGGTTATGATACATAATGTGGGCCTGAATGAGCTGGGGCATATGGGGGGCCTTAATAAATAATTAACAACTGATATTAGGGGGGGGGGGGGTTCTCCTGAGCAACTGATATGGGTGGGGGCCCCCCTGAGTAAGTGACATATTAGGGGGGGTTCCTGAACAGATAGATAGATGATAGATATGAGATAAATAAATATACAGCAACAGAAGAATGCAGCAGCACACTGCCAGCACAAGGATACAGGTGAAACATGAACATGCAGATAAAACATGGAGAGCTATACAGCTATGGTGTAATAGATGCAAATGTGAAACTATGAAATAGTGAGGCACTTAGCTCGCAAATTTGGACCGTCCCACCGCGATAAGGTGGCCTCATTGGGACGGACCCTACACTGTGAATATGCCTCTGTGTGAACAGTTCAGTAAGCATGGCAGGATCTGGAACATCCAAGACACCTTATATACACACCAGCGGAGACAAATTTGCGAGCTAAGTGCCTCACTATTTCATAGTTTCACATTTGCATCTATTACACCATAGCTGTAGAGCTCTCCATGTTTTATCTGCATGTTCATGTTTCACCTATATCCTTGTGCTGGCAGTGTGCTGCTGCATTCTTCTGTTGCTGTATATCTAGCCTAGTAGCGTGCACCTGTAGGCCAGGTCCATATAATAGTTTGGTATCAAGTGCTGGCTGACTTATTCTTTGTCTAGATAGATAGATATGACATAGATAGATGTGAGATAGATAGATAGCTATGACACATAGATATCCAAAAATAAGAAACTCCAGCAGCACACCAGTATAGTGAAAAACAAATGTGAAGTTTATTCACCCAAAGTCTTGCGACGTTTCGGCCGACTTTGGGTGAATAAACGTCACATTTGTTTTTCACTATATCGGTGTTCTTCCTGTATCATCTGTATGACAGATAGATAGATATGACAGATAGATAGATAGATATGAGATAGATAGATAGATAGATATGAGGTAGATAGATAAATAGATAGATATGAGATAGATAGATATGACAGATAGATAGATATGAGTTGATAGATATGAGGTAGATAGATAAATAGATAGATATGAGATAGATAGATATGAGATAGATATGAGGTAGATAGATAAATAGATAGTTATGAGAGATAGATAGATAGATATGAGATAGATATATATGATATAGATAGATAGATAGATATGAGAGATAGATAGATATGAGAAAGATGGGTAGGAAAATAGGTAGATTGATATGGAATATATAGATAAATAGATGTGTAGACTCACAGATAAATGATGAACTGATACTAGTGGAAACAATATTCCTATTTTAATTCTTCAGACTATTGTATAATTGGGATAAATTAATATATTATGACCCTCCCTGGACCCCGGGTATAATGGGCAGTGATATGTTGTTTCTTATTGTTTCTTTGTTGCTCTCTAATAAAAGAAAGGTCTCTTCCATTCATTGACTCCAGTGTAGTGAAGGCCGCTCAGATCTAGCCCCACCGCCTCTGCTTTATCTGCAGTAATTGGCTTAAAGGTTTGGACATCACCTACAGTAATGTCGAAAGAGAAAGGGCTGAGCCGGTGCCCTGGAGGTCAGCTCCGCGCCTGCACCTGTCAGCTCTAATGAGATCCTAATGAGCCCCGGGCGGTGCCATCACTTTACGACCAGTGATAATAAGGGCACTTCATGCCACCACTGGTCACTTGTCTGTTCAATACAAAAATGGGGATGTGTTATATTACCGCCTTTTTATAACAAATATTATAAAGTTATGTAACCCATATATGCTGCAGGCTACATATAAGCGAAAATAGACCTATGTCCATCCGGGCCAAGTTATTTCCTGCAGTGTTGATCCAGAAGAAAAGCCCAAATCCGTACAGATTTGTTAATAAGCAAACCCTTCACCTGAATCTAGTGCAGTGTTTCCCAACCAGTGTGCCTCCAGCTGTTGCAAAACAACAACTACTACAACTTCCAGCATGCCCGGACATCCACTACATTCCATACATTCCTGCAACATGATGTGATACCAGTGTTCAGTATTAGCATTACAAATGTGGCTGTGCTACCCTTCTGTGCCATTTCATCCCCCCCCCCCCTTTATCACCCCCTGTGCAATTAAATTCCCCCCTTAACAACCCCTGTGGAATTTTGCCCACAAACCCTGGGGCCAACCCCCCCCCCCCACCCCCCCTTAGTGCCACATATTTCCCCCCTTGATCCTCCCCTGTGCCATTTCATGTACCCCTTCATCAACCCCTGTGCAATTTAATTCCCCCCTTGACAACCCCTGTGGAATTTTGCCCAAAAAACCCTGTGCCCACCCAGTGCCACTTTATTCCTCCCTCGATCCCCCAGTGCCATTTCATCCCCCCTGTGCCATCTCATCAATTTCCCCCTCTGTGCCACATCCTCGCCCCCTTTTGATCCCCACTCTTTTGGCACATATTTCCCCCCCTGTGCCATTTCATGTACCCCTTTATCAACCCCTGTGCAATTTAATTCCCCCCTTGCCAACCCCTGTGGAATTTTGCCCAAAAAACCCTGTGCCCCCCCCACCCAGTGCCACTTTATTCCCCCCTCGATCCCCCAGTGCCATTTCATCCCCCCTGTGCCATCTCATCAATTTCCCCCTCTGTGCCACATCCTCGCCCCCTTTTGATCCCCACTCTTTTGGCACATATTTCCCCCCCTGTGCCATTTCATGTACCCCTTTATCAACCCCTGTGCAATTTAATTCCCCCCTTGCCAACCCCTGTGGAATTTTGCCCAAAAAACCCTGTGCCCCCCCCACCCAGTGCCACTTTATTCCCCCCTCGATCCCCCAGTGCCATTTCATCCCCCCTGTGCCATCTCATCAATTTCCCCCTCTGTGCCACATCCTCGCCCCCTTTTGATCCCCACTCTTTTGGCACATATTTCCCCCCCTGTGCCATTTCATGTACCCCTTTATCAACCCCTGTGCAATTTAATTCCCCCCTTGCCAACCCCTGTGGAATTTTGCCCAAAAAACCCTGTGCCCCCCCCCCCACCCAGTGCCACTTTATTCCCCCCTCGATCCCCCAGTGCCATTTCATCCCCCCCTGTGCCATCTCATCAATTTCCCCCCTCTGTGCCACATCCTTGCCCCCTTTTGATCCCCACTCTTTTGCCACATCTTTCCCCCTTGATCCCCTCTTTATCACCCCGAGCCCTTTCATTTCCACCCCTTCATCCTCCCCTGTGCCATTTCATCCCCCCCCCCCCCCCCCCGTGCCACATGATTACCCCCCCCCCCCTTGATCCCCCGTTGTGCCATTGGATTCTCACATACCCAGGGGCATCTGCTGCCTCGGGCCGGGACTGTCACCAATACACTAATGTGTCGCGCCACCCAGTTTGGAAGGCCCTGCGGTGTAGCATAAACCATTGGGTTTGTAATTCTTAAAAATGAAAATGAAATATGGATTACTGATGTCCGCCTGTGAGGAATAAATGTCTCTGACGCATATTTGGGTAATAGGTATGTACAGTATGAGCCAAATGTCACATAAATTAGTCCTGTAAAGAGAATCCGTCAAAGAGTTTCCCTCCCAGCTGGGACCACCGATGGAATCTTCAAACCTCCCTAAGGGTCTATTCAATTTCCCCTAGTGGATTTCTGCCTCTAATTAAAGCCCATAAGGGGGAGATGTATCTAAACCTGTGCAGAGGAAAAGTTGCCAAGTTGCCCATAGCAACCAATCAGATCGCTTCTTTCATTTTTAACCTCTTAAAGACGCCCTGCACCCGGTCCCGGTATCTAAAACGGGTTCACGCCGTCGGGGTCACCGGGTTGGTCCCGGTGGCTTATGATAGCCGGGACCCTGGGCTAATAGCATGCGGCACAGATCGTTGTGCCGCGCGCTATTAACCCTTCAGACGCTGTGATCAAAGTTGATCACCGTGTCTGAAACAAAAGTAAAAGCTTCCCGGCAGCTCAGTCGGGCTGATCGGGATATCGCGATGTCCCGATCAGCTAGGACGCGAGCAGAGGCCTCCTTACCTTGCTCCGTCGCGTCCGATCGGTGTTTGATTGCTCCAAGCCTGAGCTACAGGCTTGAGCAATCAACCCCCTATAATGCTGATCCATGCAAAGCTATGATTTTGCAGTGATCAATGTAAAAGATCAGTGTGTGCAGTGTTATAGGTCTCTATGGGAGCTATAACACTGCAAAAAAAAGTCATTTAACCCCTTCCCTAATAAAAGTTTGAATCACCCCCCTTTTCCCATAAAAAAAACTTGTAAATAAAAATAAACATATATGGTATCGCCGCGCGCGTAAATGTCCGAACTAAAAAAATATATCATTAATTAAACCGCACGGTCAATGGCGTACGCGCAAAAAAATTCCAAAGTGTAAAATAGCGTATTTTTGGTCACTTTTTATATCATGAAAAAATTAATAAAAAGCGATCAAAAAGTCTGATCAATATAAAATGGTACCGCTAAAAACGTCAGATCACGGCGCAAAAAATGAGTCCTCATACCGGCCTGTACGTGGAAAAATAAAAAAGTTATAGGGGTTAGAAGATGAGAATTTTTATCGTATAAATTTTCCTGCATGTAGTTAGGATTCTTTTCCGAAGTACGACAAAATCCAACCTATATAAGTAGGGTATCATTTTAACCGTATGGACCTACAGAATAATGATAAGGTGCCACTTTTACCGAAAAAAGTACTGCATAGAAACGGAAGCCCCCAAATGTTACAAAGTGATATTTTTTCTTCAATTTTGTCGCACAATGATTTTTTTTTTTTGTTTCGCCGAGGATTTTTTGGTAAAATAATGAATGTCACTGCAAAGTAGAATTGGTGGCGCAAAAAATAAGCCATAATATGGAATTTTATGTGCAAAATTGAAAGCGTTATGATTTTTAGAAGGTGATGAGGAAAAAATGAAAATGGAAAAACGCTGAGTCCTTAAGGGGTTTACAAGGCCTCTGTAAAATGAAAGAAGCGATCTGATTGGTTGCTATGGACAACTGGGCAACTTTTCCTCTGCACAGGTTTTGATAAATCTCCCCCATTGACTTCTATGGGATTCTGCATTCCTATTCACACTTTTGAATTTTCGCTTGCGGAAATTCAGAAGTGTGAATGGGAACGCGGAATTCCATAGAAGTCTATGTGCTTTAATATGAGGCGGAATTCAGCAAGTGGATATTTTGGCGTGTGACTAGACCCTAACTTATCCATCACTTCCATGACAGGTGTAGTATCTGTTAACAGCTGGAGACTCCTACTATGTGATACCTTGACAACACGATTAAACCTTGTTGCAGATAACTATATATATATATATATATATATATATATATATATATATATATATACAGCGAGTAAATAAGTATTGAACACGTCAGCATTTTTCTCACTAAGTATATTTCCACAGGTGCTACTGGCATGAAAGAAAGCAAAACAAATACGCTCGGAAACTAAGTTATGTGTAATAGTGTGAAATGATACAGGGGAAAAAGTATTGAACACGCTTACTGATATTTATTTAATACTTTGTACAAAAGCCTTTGTTGGTAATGACGGCTTCCCGACACCTCTTGTATGGAGAAACTAGTGGCATGCATTGCTCTGGTGGGGTTTTGGCCACGCAGTCTTCAAATCCTGAAGGTTCTGTGGGCCTCTTCTATGAATCATGAACTTCAGTTGTTTTCTTAGATTTTCAACGGGCTATAAGTCAGCTCTATTTTCTTTCTTTGAAACAATTTGAGAGTTTCCTTGGCTGTGTGTTTGGGATCATTGAAGAAGTCTATGGGGGAGATTTATCAAAACCGGTGCAGAGGAAAAGTTTTCCAGTTGCCTATAGCAACCAATCAGATCGCTTCTTTCATTTTTTACAGGGCTTCCTGAAGATAAAAGAAGCAAGCTGATTGGTTACTATGGGCAAGTTTTCCTCGGCACAGGTTTTGATAAATCTCACCCAATTGTCTTGCTGAATTGTCCACCCTCGTTTCATCTTCATCCTGGTAGATGGCAATAGATTTTTGTCAATAATGTCTCGGTAAATTTGCCCATTCATCCTTCCATCAATTATGTGAAGTTTGCCAGTACCATTTGCGGAGAAGCCGCCCCACACCATGATATTCCCACCTACAAACTTTACTATTGGTATGGTGTTTTTAGGGTGATCTGCAGCGCCATTTCTCCTCCAAACAGGTTGTGTATTATGGCATCCAAACAGTTCAGTTTAGTCAAGTGGGGCAGTTGCCCATAGCAACCAGACTGCTTATTTAATTGTGAAAAAGCTTCGACATGTTTTGTATTCAGCATACAGGCGATGGCGGTGGAATGCATTACTTACTGTTTCTTTGAGACAACAATACCTGCTAATTCCAGATCTTTTTAAACCTCCCCACAAGTGTCCTTGGTTCTTGGACAACTCTTCCGATTCTTCTTCTCACTCTTCTGTCAGACATCTTGTGAGAAGGACCTGACTGAGGTAAATGTATGGTTAAATGATTTTTGTTATTTTTTCACATGCAAATTGTTTATGCAAATTTTTCATGCAAATTTTTGCATGAAAAAAAAAGTGAACGAACATAGCGAATTTTGCGAACATAGGACAAATAATCATCAATATATTCGCGAAATATCGCAAATTCGAATATGGCCCCTGCCACTCATCACTATTGCTTTCACCCATCATGAGATGTGTCTTGTGTGACACCTTGGCAATAAGACATTTTTGTAGGGCATCAGTTGGGACTGAACCACCTGATGATAATTTGCACTGACAAGGGTCTGGATTGCTTTTTAATTATCGACAGATTTCAGCTGTTGTCTTGGCTTTCCATGCCTTTTTGCACCTCCCTTTCTTTATGTTTTTAATACCTTTTCCCTGTGTCATTTCACATTATTACACATAACTCATTTCTGAGCTTATTTGTTTTGGTTTCTTGGTACATATGGATTACTTGAGTTGTTACCAACATCTGGGGAAAATTTCATGTCATTTTGAGGCACAAACGAATAAAGGTGGAATGTGCATGTATTCCACATTAATAAATAGTAAATATTATAAGGCACTTCAGGAGTATGGGTGGTGCGTGATAAACCTGCACTCTTTTGATGCGTGTTATTACATGCAATCCTTCTAACAAAAAATTTATAAACTTTCTACTTTTTCGCCATGTCGACCAGGAGCTCCTCCGTACAAGCAACCTCCAGATTGTGGGGGATGCTTGTGTAGAGGGGCTCCACGTCAACAGAGGCAAAAATAAAGTGTTCTGGCCAGGTCACTTGTTCCAATGTACGTAGAAAAAAATCACTTGTATCTTGTGCCAAAGTGAGGATTTCTTTTACCAGTGGTCTCAAGACCCAGTCCACAAACCTCGACAGCGGCTCGGTGACCGATCCTATCCCGGACACGATGGGTATTCCAGGAATTTTTTTTATTTGACTATGCTACAGGGGCTGTAAAGTTAGTGTAGTTCATAATTTAGTGTCTGTACCTGTGTGTGACAGTTTTCTCAAAATTCTTCTGTGATTTTCACCCCACTATTTATTTTTATCAGCATACAAAATGACTGTTGTCTCAGATTTTTCCCAGGTTGCAATGCGGCCGAGACCTGACTCACTAGTCAGCTGATGGCAGGGAGTCTGTCTGCTTCAATGGGTGGAGCGATCGCTTGGTGGGAGAGAGATCAATCTGCAACTAATGCAACAGCTGATGGCACCCTGATTGAAAACCACAGGTCTTTTGAATGGATGCAGCTCATTTATGTTTCAATGGGTGGGGTGGCTGATGTGTGGGAGGGAGGAAAATGGAATTGTGGGATTTGTAGTAAAAAAAAAAAAAGAAAACTGAAACAGGAAATACAAGTTCACAAAAAGCTAGCCACAGTGTTATGGTAATCTCACAACATAGCCATTTATCCCCAAGATAAGCACAGATCCTTCCTAAGCATGTCCATTACTGTCTGCCAGGTACGTACTAAAATCACCTTATGGTGGAAAACCCCTTTAAGCAAAAAGTACTACTGAGGGGTTTTCGGAGTGGGTGGGAGCAGTTGTGTGGCTATTTTTTCTGAGATGATGCCTTTTTCCATGTAAATTATTAGGTGAGATCTTAGTTTTTCAGTCAGTTTAGGAATGGGATTACCAGGTAATTTCCTATATTTCCGTGTTAATCAACGCATAGCTTCCTGCATATAGTAGGCTTTGGTTAATGCCACAATATTTCCCCTTTGTCAAATTTTTCATTACAATTTTGTCGTTACCTTTGAGTTTATCCAGTGCACGACGTTCTTCTATTGACAAATTAGGGGGATCTTTTGGGTAAACCAAAGCCTGCAAAACGTGGATTTCACTGAAATTTTTAACCGTAATATGGCTTTCAGGGTCATCCTCCATGACTTTGTTGCCCAACAGATCATTAAATCATATAGACATTCTACAGGGTGGGCCATTTATATGGATGCACCTTAATAAAATGGGAATGGTTGGTGATATTAACTTCCTGTTTGTGGCACATTAGTATATGTGAGGTGGGAAACTTTTCAAGATGGGTGATGACCATGGCCGCCATTTTGAAGTTGGCCATTTTAAATCCAACTTTTGTTTTTTCAATAGGAAGAGGGTCATGTGACACATAAAACTTATTGGGAATTTCACAAGAAAAACAATGATGTGCTTGGTTTTAAGGTAATTTTATTCTTTCATGAGTTATTTTACAAGTTTCTGACCACTTATAAAATGTGTTCAATGTGCTGCCCATTGTGTTGGATTGTCAATGCAACCCTCTTCTCTATATACTGCTATATACTACTATATACACAGCAGGAGAAATGCTAGCACAGGCTTCCAGTATCCGTATACACTGCTGTATACTACTATATACACCGCAGGAGAAATGCTAGCACAGGCTTCCAGTATCCTATACACTGCTATATACTACTATATACACCGCAGGAGAAATGCTAGCACAGGCTTCCAGTATCCGTATACACTGCTATATTCTACTATATACACAGCAGGAGAAATGCTATCACAGGCTTCCAGTATCTGTATACACTGCTATATACTACTATATACACCGCAGGAGAAATGCTAGCACAGGCTTCCAGTATCCGTATACACTGCTATATACTACTATATACACCGCAGGAGAAATGCTAGCACAGGCTTCCAGTATCCATAGATTCAGGTGCTGCACATCTCGTATCTTCACAGCATAGACAATTGCCTTCAGATGACCCCAAAGATAAAAGTCTAAGGGGGTCAGATCGGGAGACCTTGGGGGCCATTCAACTGGCCCACGACGACCAATCCACTTTCCAGGAAACTGTTCATCTAGGAATGCTCGGACCTGACACCCATAATGTGGTGGTCACCATCTTGCTTGAAAAACTCAGGGAACGTGCAGCTTCAGTGCATAAAGAGGGAAACACATCATCATGTAACAATTTC
The DNA here is from genome assembly GCF_029499605.1 of Hyla sarda. Lineage (NCBI taxonomy): Eukaryota > Metazoa > Chordata > Amphibia > Anura > Hylidae > Hyla > Hyla sarda. Next base: position 399,040,781 of record NC_079192.1, on the reverse strand, counting down.
ACACATCCAGTGGCCTTGAGGTTTCCATTGATGAAGAATGGCCCCACTATCTTTGTACCCCATATACCACACAATACCATCAATTTTTGTGTTCCAACAGTCTTGGAGGGATCTATCCAATGTGGGTTGGTGTCAGACCAATAGCGGTGGTTTTGTTTGTTAACTTCACCATTCACATAAAAGTTTCCTCATTACTGAACAAAATCTTCTGCGTAAACTGAGGGTCCTGTTCCAATTTTTGTTTTGCCCATTCTGCAGCACCTGAAACTACGGATACTGGAAGCCTGTGCTAGAATTTCTCCTGCAGTGTATATAGTAGTGTATAGCAGTGTATACGGATACTGGAAGCCTGTGCTAGCATTTCTCCTGCAGTGTATATAGTAGTATATAGCAGTGTATACGGATACTGGAAGCCTGTGCTAGCATTTCTCCTGCGGTGTATATAGTAGTGTATAGCAGTGTATACGGATACTGGAAGCCTGTGCTAGCATTTCTCCTGCGGTGTATATAGTAGTATATAGCAGTGTATACGGATACTGGACGCCTGTGCTAGCATTTCTCCTGCGGTGTATATAGTAGTGTATAGCAGTGTATACGGATACTGGAAGCCTGTGCTAGCATTTCTCCTGCGGTGTATATAGTAGTATATAGCAGTTTATACGGATACTGGAAGCCTGTGCTAGCATTTCTCCTGCGGTGTTGCTATCAGTGTGTGAAGAGTGGGAGAAGAGGGTTGCATTGACAATCCAACACAATGGGCAGCACATTGAACACATTTTATAAGTAGTCAGAAACTTGCAAATTTCACAAGAAATGTTTTTGTGCAATGCGCAACACCACACCAGCAGAAATAGAATGTTTATATGATTTAATGGATCTGTTGGGGATGATTTTGAAAGCCATATTACAGTTCAAAATTTCAGGGGTGGAGTGAAATCCACATTTTGCCCACCTATTCCACTGGGTTCCAACATTGATTGAGACACGCGATTGCATATGCTGCCGCACTAAAGGGCCAGTGTATGCGATCGTGTGTCCATGTGGATGTTTTTACATTGGATGCACAATCCGATCCTTGTATTCCCTGAAAACGGGCAAAGGTGCCCCAAGATTAAAGCGGTATTCCAGTCAAAAACATCTAATCCCATATCCAAAGTATAGGGGATAAGATGTCTGATCAAGGGGGGCCTGCTGCTGAGACCCCCCCGCGATCTCCCTGCAGCACCCGCATTCTATGCGGGTGCTGCATCTCCAGTTTCGGAAACCTCCGAGTTTCCGGGACTGGGGACATCGCGCCACGCGCCCTCCATTCATGTCTATGGGGAGGGGGCATGACAGCCGTCATGCCCCCTCCCATAGACATGAATGTAGGGGGCATGGCGTGACGTTAATGTTTAGCATTTTTGTACAACCCACCTGAAGTCACATGGGTTGAGAGCTTTATATACTTCCTCACAGAGGTGGTTTTGTTAGTCTGATGAAGCATCCGTTGATGTGAAACAGCTGCTGTCACTACAGTTCTGTTCTGTGGCGTCCTACCTGGTCCGCTGTATTTTATGCACTTAAAGGAATAAAGATCCGTACATCACAGACACAGTGAGTGCCTCTTCTATCTACTTCTATAAAGAATCTGATCTTAAAGGAGAACTGTGGTGAAGCATTTTTCATTTCCCCTGTGCCCGGGCTGCAAAAACAAAAAAAAACTAATTTTAACTCACCATCCTACGTTGCGCCGATATCGGCGTCCCGGTCCTCCTGTGCTGGTCTTCTTCCTGCTTCCGGCTGAGAGCACTGTCATGTGCTGCCCTGGCTCCTTACATGACACTACACTCAGCCTATCACTGGCCGAGGCGGGAAATCGATGCGGACAGTGATACGCTAAGCGCAGTATGAGTCACCATAAGAAGGAAGAAGACCAGCACCAGAGGACTGGGATGTTGATATCGTAGCAACGGGGGAACATAGGATGGTGAGTTAAAGTTAGTTGTTTCAGTTTTTGCAGCCCGGGCACAAGGGAAATTAAAAATGTTTCACCACAGTTCTCCTTTAATCATGACTTACGATCAGTTAACTGATCGAAATGCATTGGCATTTCGTTTGTGTTTTATTTTTGTTAATTTTTTTCATGCTTTTTCTTTTTTTCCTCAAGCTTTTAATGATTTTCTAATACAGGATTTTATCTGGAAGCTCCCCACCTACGAACTGTTAATACGGTTTTCCAAAAACTGGTGAGTGGACTGTTTTACTTTTCATTGTATATTGGCTAAGTACCCAGAATTCCCCGGTCTTCCTGCTTAGACCGCCTAGACAATGATAACAAATAAATAGAAGACTCCCCCTCAAAATTTTCGCATACTGATGGAATAATCGCCTACAGTTTCCTATTCTATTCAGTTTCTCGAATCAATAGCCTGTACGCAGAGAAATCCTTCTTGCTGGTTGTTTCACCTGTTGCTGTGTTGACCTTGTTAAACCGATACCCGATGGGGCCTCAATGAAGCACTAGCGAGTGCGAAACGGCTGTTGTCTCGTAACTGTAAACTGCCATCAGATTGTGTCTCCCCCTATACTGGATGTGAGTATTATACTTTGCAATAAAGAAGAGCCTGCTGGATCTGGTGAGTGCTGCCATATAATCTTCATTGGGAGCTTCTGATACCCATCTTCACCCTGGGGGGATATCCCTGGGTACTGTACAGCATTGTCCTCCCTGCACTACAGAAGTGGGAAGCGCAGGGAGGAAGAGCAGCTTATAACTGCTGGGGCTTCAAGAGACTGGGAAAGCTGGGTGGCTCGGCGAACGCACCTTGAAAGTATGTACAAAAAAAATTGTTACTATACACAAAGCTTTCCTCAAATTGACACAAAGAGAAAAAAAGAAGAGAAAAAGGAACACAATAGCGCCCCTGGTGAAGTACGTTAGGCACAAGTAGGGAGATGCTGGTAATAACACTCACCCTGTGGTGTTGCGCTCAGAGCACAACATCTGGTATCGCATATATCATAGAGTGGGATCCTGCAGCTTGATTCCCCCGATCCCAGGCAGCGTCTGGTCCGGTATTGGTATAGGCAGCAGAAAAAACAAAAACGGAACTTATTCCAAGCGCCAGATCCCTTGAGGTAGTCAGTCTTGAACTTAGTTACACCCGTGCTCGGATCTGCCGGTTCCGCCCCGTCAAACACTCTGACGCATTTCGCGCTTTCGCGCTTAGCGCAAAATGCGTCAGAGTGTTTGGCGTGTATTTGCAAGTCTCCAAATAAAGTTATACCCTGTTGGAATTCACCTGGATGCTGGATATCCCTTTCTTTGTTCTCTGATTGTACAGCCGGGGGCGGAACCGGCAGATCAGAGCATGGGTGTAACTAAGTTCGAGACTGACTACCTCAAGGGATCTGGCGCTTGGAATAAGTTCAAATTGAGACAAGTAAATGTCTGGATATAAAGGGGCCACATTGGAATTTGTGGAAGCCATAATGGGTCTAATGAAGGTTGGATTCTGTCAGAAATTTGTGGGTCTTATTGTCAATAGCCCCCCCCTATGGTCTCTGAAATATTCTTGAAGATGCAGGAAGAGGGGTCGCCATGTAATTGTCTATATACCAGTGTTTTGGATGGTTGAGAAAATATCTCTGCCAGGTAATCTGTTTTGTCCTGGATGACAATGGTGTCCCCTTTATCTGCTGGTTTTATCACTAAACTCTCATCAGAACGAAAAGCCTCTAGTGCCTGAATGGCAGTCTGACTCAGGTTCCTGGGATGGTGGTACGAAAGACGTTAAACTCCTGTTGTACCAAGTCGATAAAAGTTTTGATAGAGGGTGTGTCTATAGGAGGCAAAAAGTTTCTAAGGGGTTCTAAGACCTAAAGGTTTGAGGCTGACAGGTATATCTCTATGTGTTTTGGTACTGAGTCTTCGGAGTTAGTGAAATTGGGCTTCAGGCATATATTTTGGTAAAATCTCTGCAAATTAATATCTACAATTGGAACAGTGAGGAAGTTCACTTGTGCAATGGACAAAATGATCATTTTCATGATAAATTATTGGAGGAAATCTTTACAAATGAGGCGTTGGGGTCGAAGGCCATACCTGTGACGTGGCATGCATGGAGTCTACGATGTTGAAACGGTCACCCCCCTTTTTTGTTGCCTCCTGCTGTAAGTTCCTCAACATGGTCCTAAAAAAGATCACATTAATAGATATACATTGTCCCATAATTTCTGACCACGAGACAATGACAATATGACAATACCCACCACAGTAGATTGCAACTTTTTGTGACTATTTGTGGTGACCGGGGACCAATGTAGGCATTTGACTGTCTGGAGAAAAAAAAATTAGGAGGCAAAAGAAGTAACTATAAGGGGTGCAAAGGTTGCATTGGCACCTAACTCTTGTACCTTTCCAACCATTGTATCTCAGCAGGACTACCAAAAAAACGTGAAGGTTGAGGGCCCCATTCCTGATTTTGCATGAGAGGCTCAGGAACACCAATGGGAAAACATTACAAATAGCCTTCAATTTTCATCATCTGTATCTTGGATCAAGAATCATGCACACAGCAATGCCATATTTTGACCTCGCCTGCTGCTCTATGCTGCCGCTGTTGCTTCTAGGGATTACTTCCAATTGTATTGGCTGATAGCAGACTATGGGGTTGTATTTACAACCCTTGTTGTACACTTCCATGTGCATGCATCTTACTGTAGCAAAAGTTGCCATCTTGCCCCGGCCTTAGATATAATGCAAATAAAAATTACACATTTGCAAATTAAATGACGGTTCAAATAGTCGAAACAGGAGACAAAAACAACCACACAAGGTGCCTAGTGCATTATCCTCAACATGTAAAATTCTAAACAATACAGGTAGGTATTGTGCTCACCTTGAGCGCAATAGAAATGCGCTTATCACCCCGACGATTTAAGTACGGGGTTTTGTGATGTTTATCCGGGAGTGCTGCGATGACGTAGGGACATGGGAACAGGTGCAGGACTGCCCACAAAATATGCAGAAAATTAGATAGAAATGTCCCTCTTTTAGGCGCTGCTTCTCCCAACAAAGTCAATGAGACAGGTATTCATTAGAAAGATTTTATTGTAAAACCAATGACGCGTTTCAGGTTGAAAACCCTTCCTCAGATGCCTATCTGAGGAAGGGTTTTTCAACCCGAAACGCGTCATTGGTTTTACAATAAACTTTCTAATGAATACCTGTCTCATTGACTTCGTTGGGAGAAGCAGTGCCTAAAAGAGGGACATTTCTATCTAATTTTCTGCAGTTCAAATAGTCGGCATACACCCAGAGCTACAACATTGGGTCAGAGGAGAACTTTCTTATTAATAGTGACTAGTAAATTGGACGTGGAATTCTGTGGTAAGGGAAAGTGATTTAGTAAGAGCTGCCTTGTTTCCTGTGCAGCACTGGTATAGTTTGCTGTTTGCGGAGGAGGGAGCAGTGCCCGTATACACGGTGAAAGCAATTCATCTGTAATCTCTTTTCTCTTTCCCTGTTGGAGTTCTATTCATATTCTAATCACAGATTTTCCTTCCTAAAAAAAAAAAAAAAAAAAAAAAGCCACTTTATCATCGCCCCAAAGCCCTGGCTTTTCACTTTTAACATCCAATTCCGACTCATAAAAACTCTGCAACCATTAAAAATCTGCCATCACCTGCTACAAGATCAAGGAACCTAAATCTTAACACTTTGCACAAAATAAAAAGTTTGTAAAAATTTCAAAACTTTTCCATTTTTTTTTTATATATATATTTTTTCTTTACAATGATATTTAGTTTTTCACTGTGTAATGCATAACACATGAGGTGCGACTAGTTAGCAACATGTGTGAATTATTACGTTTATTAGAAAGAGCGGTGTCATCTTAATGGCATCCGGTGATACGTTTTTGTTGTTGTTGTTGTTTTTTCTTTTTCGGGTCGTACAATCCATAATGTTGATTTGTGTGGAGCAAAAACATCAGTTTATGTAAGGAAGGGAGGACAAGCCTGGGGAAGTATAAAAGTAATAAAAAAAGAGGGTTTTATAATAGAAAGGGGGGGTTGAAGTGCAGGGATTGCGTAGATTTAAGCCCCCCTTTTTAGAGGAAAGTCTTTATTATTCAAAACAGCACCACAATGGGCTTCACAGAGAGCCTTGCCACATCCCCATCTGACTACCAGCCATTCATCAGGCAGCCTGGCCTATCAATGACATGTCTCCCATCAGGGCTCTTATAAAATGATGCTTTTTCCCATGCAACATCAGCAAACATTGTGACTGGTCTGTCTCTGCCCTGCTGGATTTACCAAGTGTCCATTTGCCTTCCTTTTGCTCCCTTCCACTGAGATAGGGGGTCTCACAACCCCTAGAATTTTGGTCTCCTGTTCTGCCCATGGGAAGATCATGCATTGTGGGATATTGGAGGAACCAGACATGGATTCCACAGGTTAGTTTAACTTTATATTGGCTAAAGCAACTACTTTCTTTTAACCAGTTCAGTCCTGAAGCTCCTCAGAATTTCTTTTTTTTTTTTTTTTTTTTTATTCTGTGAAACTTTTATATCGTTTATATATAAATAGACTAGAAAGTCTATAGAAAAAAAAAATATATATATATATATATAACATCTTTTTTTTTTCTTTTAAATATTTTATTATATTTTTATCTTTTGATGCAGATCAGATGGTCTGGTATACTGTCAATTTATTTCTATAATAATGCCTGTAAACTTTTTTTGATCCTTGTATATACAAGTAAAAAAAAAAAAAAGTTAACTTTTTGGTTTTATGTTTTATTTTTAATTTGTATTTTGTGTGCTTTTCAGTAGAAACTTCCATAAGTCTTTCCTCTAAATACACCTGTTGCCTGGATTCTGATGATACATATAGTATGGGGACATACTGTAACACTAGCATATTAATACTATAAAAACTAAAAAAGAAATAAAATAAAAAAGCTATATACTGTAGAAACAGCTAAGAAAAGAAAATAAGAAAATGTATTTGATTTTACTATTATATGTTAGATAAGATATACCGTAGTTAGCTACACCATCAACTTAAATTATAAGGGCACTATTTATACATTTTTTTGTCATTTTTTTTGTTTAACCCCTTATAGTATTAGTTTGATTACAACATATAAATCAGGAACATATAAAACATTACAATTTCTAACAATTCTTTAGAAGTTTCCAAATTTTACACTTTTTAAAGGAACCAATCCTATTTATACTAAAACCCCCAAAGACTTCTGAAGATGGATGCAATTCACCATCCCCTGCCTATAAAGTTTTACCATAAAGTCAACTCCACCCTATTAAATACGATTTTTTTTAAGATCGATTCATTTCACTCCATTGCTGCAAAGTTTTTAAAAAAAAACTAATATTGAAAATACATAATTGGAATCTAAAAGAGGAATAAAGGTTTTTTGTTTTGTTTTGTTTTTTGTTTTTTTCTCCTTGGGGTGGGGTCGTAATTTGAACAAATACAGAACTTTTTAAAGATTTATCTACATAAAATCAATTTTTTTTATATCAGATTGGGTGACTCCATGTATAGTTGTATATAAAAAGAAATAATTTGATTAAATTCTTATGATAAACATGATTCGGAACCATAATCAAAATTAGGAATTAGATTTGAAATTTAAAACATTTAAAAACATTTTTGTTTTATATTTTTTTTTTTAATTTCCATACTTTAGTAACTTCCGTAAGAAGTTAGTTGACATCAATATATATGATATTATTCTACCTTAATATATGAATTCATGTTGCCTGATTATTATTGATTACATTCATGTTTTCATATGAACATTATTTTTGGGTATCACTTTTTGGCACTGTCATAAAGCACGTATACTGGAAGCAACAAGTGTTAGGTGTGCTTGTTCTCCCTCTGTAATGGGGCACAGTAGGCGGCCATCACTATACTCTGTTTAATGACTTTCTTCAGATCACCATATTTCATTGTATGGCTCATTCTTTTCCCGTCTGATCTGATTATTCAGTCCAATGTTAATACCACCGAAGCGGTGACTTCACCCCTTACAAAAAAAGTTTTTCACAAAGTCATCCCATCAAAGCATTTATTGTTAGAAACTATATTTAAGTATAATAACTTAAAATGTACAATAAGAAAAAAGGAAAGAAAATATATAATAAAATAATAATAATAATAAAATAGCAGGTAAAGATAAATAAATTAAATTGTAGGCAAAATTTTTGACAAATATTTTAAGACTTTTATGACTTGTTTTACTTTATTTTTTTATTTATGAACATTTATTTTATATATTTTTAAGATACAAAAAATAAAATAAAGAAAATTATCGAAAAAATCTAAATGAAATCAAATGGGTGATCTGGCTTTCTATCTATAATCCAGGAATGCTGGGTGTTGGTAAGGAGGCATTTGTGAGAAGTTACTTTTGGAAGCAGTGGGTAAAGTTTGCCGGGGCCGGGGTTACCATGGTAATTGTCCCTCGGCCCGTTGTCATGGACACCACTGTGGAGGAAAGAGATCCGCGACAGCAAAATATTATGAGTTAGCAGTTCTGTGCTGAGGAACACCAGGCGAGCCGCTTCTTTGAGAAATCAAAAAAAACAACAAAAGGGATTGAGTGTTGAGGCAGCGGGATTGGATTGAGCATGCGTGTCATCACATAATGCCGATCCCTGCCGCACACAGGAGTCTGTATAATACTGAACACACATCACCCTCAGTGACTGCAGTCATCCCAGCAATCCCTGTGCCATCTACTCGTATGGTCTCACAACTCACTTTTATCTATCTCATATCTATCTATCTCATATCCATCTATCTATCTATCTCATATCTATCTATCTCATACCCATCTATCTATCTCATATCTATCTATCTCATATCTATCTAATTCACATCTATCTATCTATCTCCTATCCATCTATCTCATATCTATCTATCGCATATCTATCTATCTATCTATCTCCTATCTATCTATCTATCTCATATCTATCTATCTATCTCATATCTATCTCCTATCTATCTATCTCATATCTATCTATCTATCTCATATCTATCTATCTCCTATCTATCTATCTCTATCTATCTCATATCTATCTATCTATCTATCTATCTCATATCTATCTATCTCATATCTATCTATCTATCTATCTATCTCATATCTATCTATCTCATATCTATCTATCCATCCCATATTTATCTATTCATCCATCTATCTATCTCTATCTATTCCATATCTATCTATATATCTCTCATATCTATCTAGCTATCTCATATCTATCTATCACATATCTCATATCTATCTATCTCATATCTATCTATCTCATATCTATCTATCCATCTATCTATCTATCTATCTATCTCATATCTATCATATCTATTTATCTCATATCTATCATCTATCTCATATCTATCTATCTATCTATCTATCTATCTCATATCTATCTATCTATCTCATATCTATCTATCTCTATCTATCTACCTATCTATCTCATATCTATTTATTATTTAATATATTCTATCAGTTTCTAAAGGAACATTCTATTATACTGCTCCCTGATAACATAACTATAACATAAATGCATCAATTCACTTTACTAATAAGTTCCCTTATTTAGAAAACTCAACATCTAGAATTGATATTGAAAAAGTTTACTGTCATCTTTTGTTATCTTTTGATAATGTGAACTAATACGCTCATCATTTATCTATCTATCTATTTAAATTTTGTATTATCTATCACCTACTTTCTTTCTTTCATCTATGTATCTATCCATCTATTATTTACCTAACCTTAATCTTTCTATCTAACTATTTCTATGTAATCTTTGTATTATCTATCATCTTTCTTTTTCTTTCTTTCATCTATCTATCTATCTACTTAAATCTATCCATCTTTATATTATTTACCTAACCTTTATCTTTTTGTATGTCCATCTATCTTTTTATCTATATCTAATCTTTGTATTTTCTATCATTTGATTTTCTTTCTTTCTCACATGTATCTCATATCTATCTACCATCTATTTATCTATATATCTATCTCCTATCTATCTATCTATCTCTCATATCTATCTATCTATCTCCTATCTATCTATCTATCTCCTATCTATCTATCTCATATCTATCTATCTTCTATCTATCTACCATCTATTTATCTATCTATATATATATCTATCTATCTATCTCATATCTATCTATCTCCTACCTATCTATCTCAAATCTATCAACCATCTGTTTATCTATCTCCTATCTATCTCATATCTATCTATCTCATACCTATCTCATATCTATCTATCTATCTATCAAACTCATATCTATCTATCTCATATCTATCTATCTATCTCATTCTATCTATCTCATATCTATCTATCTAATATCTATCTATCTATCTCATATTTATCTATTTCATATCTATCTATCTCTCATATCTATATATCTATCTATCTATCTCATATATATATATCTCATATCTATCTATCTCATATCTATCTATCTCATATCTATTTCATATCTATCTATCTATCTATCTATCTCATATCTATCTATCTCATATCTATCTATCTCCTATCTATCTATCTATCTATCTATCTATCTATCTCATATCTATCTATCTATCTCATATCTATCTATCTCATATCTATCTATCTCATATCTATCTATCTCATATCTATCTATTTTTCTTGCACAGCTACAAAAAATAAATAAAACTCATGTTTTTTTAGTGGTCTTGTTGACTACTAAACTTTTTTGTGAAGTTGGATACAAATTTCAAAAATAAAATTCCTATTTTATGTTTACGTAGACATTGAAAAGTCAACTCTTCTTAATGTCCACAAAAAGGTTAAAAAAAAATTAGTAAAAAATCATATTTCGGAAAGCTACAGTAGATCCCACCTCCGCAGGCCAACTTTTTATTCTTCGTCATCGAAAATGTTTCCTATTCATTACTATTTAAAAAAAAAGAGTTTTTGGTGAAATCTGTTAATGCTCCATATTGCTTGATATGGTTCTGTCCGAAATTTACTATTATACAAAAAAAAAAAAAAAAAATTTAAACTTCTCTGTAAATTATGACTCTGAATAATTGGTTTATTGTGTTAAGTTCTAGCTGTAGATGCATTTGTAAAACTTGACTATGAAGGCAATAGATAGCATAGAGACTAATGTTGGCTATGTACGTCCTAAAACAGTGCTCTCCAACCTACCTGTGGACCTCCGGTCGTTTCAGAACTACAACTCTCAGCATACTGAGCTGGAGATCCACATATTGAAAACCAGTATCTTAAATGTAATGTTTAGATTAGAGTCAGGCTGTGACATTTTTAGCGTTTATAGGGGTTTTCCCCCATTAGAAGGGGTGACCTAGCGCTAGGATATACCATCACTACTTGATAGATGGGGGTTGGACTGATAAGTCCCCATGAATTTTCAGACTGAAGGGGCCATAGCAACCCCTTCAAATTTTCCCCCCTGCAAAATGACATTCTGTTCATTTACTTGCATGGTGGATTGGGGGAGCCTTGCTGGAAAGAAAAAGTTTAAATGTCATAGAGACATGTAACAGGTTTTGGTCGGGGTCTAGGTGCTAAGACCCCCACCGATTCCTAAGATAAGCAGGGAGAAGCTGACCGCTTTTCTCCTGATCTCTCCTCTCACTGTAGGAAATGGGCTCCATGGACTTTCTATAGGATCCTTCTGCTGCAGCGCCCAGACCTTGACCGATCAAAACTTGTGCCGTCTCTATATGTCTAATATACCGTATATACTCGAGTATAAGCCTTCTCGAATATAAGCCGCGGCCCCTAATTTCACCCCAAAAACCCAGGAAAAGTTATTGACTCGACTATAAGCCTAGGGTGGGAAATACATCATCCACCCCATGTCATCATCCCCCCCCTGTCATCATCCCCCCCCTGTCATCATCCCCCCTGTCATCATCCAGACCCCCGTCATTAACACCCCCATCATCATCCAGACCCCCGGCATTAACACCCCCGTCATCATGACCGCCTGTCATCATCCAGACCCCCGTCATTAACACCCCCGTCATCATGACCGTCTGTCATCATCCAGACCCCGTCATTAACACCCCCGTCATCATGACCGCCTGTCATCATCCAGACCCCCGTCATTAACACCCCCATCATCATCCAGACCCCCGTCATTAACACCCCCGTCATCATCACCGCCTGTCATCATCCAGACCCCCGTCATTAACACCCCCGTCATCATCCCCCCACCTTCATCATCACCTGTGGACCTCCAGATGTTGCAAAACGACAAGTTGAAGACCACTGTGGCCTTTGTCATCATCCAGACCCCCCTTTTGTTTTCTACTCACCTCCCCTCGGTGGGTAGGAAGGGTGAGCTGGTCCGGGCCATCTATGCTGCAGAGACCGTCCGGTGGGGAGGGTTAGTCGTTCCGGGCTGTCCATCTTCACCGGGAGGCCCTCTTCTCCGCTCCGGCCCCGGAGTAGTGACGTTGCCTTGAAGAAGACGCGCACGTCACGTCCGTGCGCATGAACGTCCCTGTGCGGTGGCGTCAATGCAGCGTCACTAGTCCGGGGCCGGAGTGGAGAAGAGGGCCTCCCGGTGAAGATGGACAGCCCGGAACGACTAACCCTCCACACCGGACGGTTCCTGCAGCATAGATGGCCCGGACCAGCTCACCCTTCCTTCCCACCGAGGGGAGGTGAGTAGAAAACAAAAGGGGGGTCTGGATGATGACAAAGTCCCGGGCAGTGCTCTTAAACCTGCGGACCTCCAGATGTTTCAAAACTACAACTCCCAGCATGCCCGGACAGCCGATGGCTGTCCGGGCATGCTGGGAGTTGTAGTTTTGCAACATCTGGAGGTCCGCAGGTTGAAGACCACTGAAGGGATTGACAGGCCAGAAAGTTGTTTTGTTCACTCGAGTATAAGCCGAGGGGGGGCCTTTTCAGCACGAAAAATTGTGCTGAAAAACTCGGCTTATACTCGAGTATAGACGGTATGTCTAATATGTCAATTTCTTTATTTATTTTTATAATGACAGTGACACTCGGTGAGGACCTCGGTGCTCTTGTTCTCGGGGTCATTGGTCCTCCCCCATAATCATATTGTTATGGCACACCTTGGCCATAAGCCAAAGCCTCCTTTCAGAGACGTAGCTTGTAGCTTCTGGGCCCCGATGCAAAATCTGCAACAGGGCCCCATATGCCAATTTTATTTCAGGTCTCTAATGGGGCAGATGTGCTTTGGGGCCCTCCTTAGGCACCAGGGCCCCAGTGCGACTGCTACCTCTACAGCTACGCCCCTGTTTCTGATAGTAGTTGAGATTGGGTAGTCGGGCCCCACATGCTACACTGTCCATGTTCTCAGCCCCAAATTCCTTCCCGGGACAGGTTCCTTCTGAAGATAATGCAGATAATGAACATGTAGACTCGAGCTGTATACAAAGAACTTACACCAATCCTATAGTCAATATGGGGAGATTTATCAAAACCTGTGTAGAGGAAGAGTGGTGCAGTTCCCCAAGGCAACCAATTGGATCGCTTCTTTCATTTTTCACAGGTCTCTTTAAAAATGAAAGAAGCAATTTGATTGGTTGCCATGGGCAACTACACCACTCTTTTTCTGCACAGTTTTTGATAATAGATGGATAGATACATAGATGAAAGAAAGAAAAAGTAGATAATAGGTAATACAAAGTTTAAATAGATAGATAGATATGAGATAGATAGATGGATAAATATGAGATAGATAGATATGAGATAGATAGATAGAGATAGATAGAGATGAGATAGATAGATATGAGATAGATAGATAGATATGAGATAGATAGATATGAGATAGATGGATATGAGATAGATAGATAGATAGATAGATAGATATGACATAGATATGAGATAGATAAATAGATATGAGATAGATATATAGATAGATAGATATGAGATAAATAGATAGATATGAGATAGATAGATAGATAGATAGATATGAGGTAGATAGATAGATATGAGATAGATATAAAATAGATAGATAGATAGATACTTCTAGAAACAGGGCAGCACTTGAAGGTAGTTGCTGGGGGGTGCAGGGTGTAGTTGGACTCGGTCACAGTCCCCAAAATATCCACATGAAGAAAAATAGCAGCACTCCAGGTTCATATAGAAAAGGTGTAAGGCTTTATTCACCACACATCAGAGTGAGGTTTCGGCCGTCTCACACGGCCATTGTTAAGCCCATTGTCAAGCCAATGGCCGTGTGAGACGGCCGAAACCTCACTCTGATGTGTGGTGAATAAAGCCTTACACCTTTTCTATATGAACCTGGAGTGCTGCTATTTTTCTTCATGTAGATAGATAGATAAATGATGAGCGTATTAGTTCACATTATCAAAAGATTAGACAGTAAACTTTTTCAATATCAATTCTAGATGTTGAGTTTTCTAAATAAGGGAACTCATTGGAAATGAACATCGGTGAAAATGGCTCCCCCTAGGATCTCCTTACCAAAAATCAGTCACTGACCACAGAGAAAATGAAGCATTACACAGCTCTGACTGGAATCAGAGGGCGGTCAATGTAATGCAGGATTTTCCAGGGCAAGAGATGTTCTTCTAATGTTTTTCCGTGCACAATTGGGGAGATTCATCAAAATCCGCCCAGAGGAAAAGTTGCTGAGATGCCCATAGCAACCAATCAGATCGCTACTTTCATTTTTGAAAAGGCCTATGGAAAATGAAAGCAGCGATCTGATTGGTTGCTATGGACAACTCAGCACCTTTTCCTCTGGACAGGTTTTGATAAATTCCCTCCTATGTCGTTCTCTATAGATAGGAATTGTACTTTCTTTGACACTGTTTCTATTGACTAGAGCTGGCCCTGAATTTAAAGGGGTACTCCGGTGGAAAACTTTTTTTTTTTTAAATCAATTGGTGCCAGAAAGTAACAGATTTGTAAATGACTTCTTTTAAAAATCTTAATCCTTCCAGTACTTATAGCTGCTGAAAACTACAGAGGAAATTATTTTCTTTTTGGAACACAGAGCTCTCTGCTGACATCACGACCACAGTGCTCTCTGCTGACATCTCTGTCCATTTTAGGAACTGTCCAGAGCAGCATATGTTTTCTATGGGGATTTTCTCCTACTCTGGACAGTTCTTGTCAGCAGAGAGCTCTGTGTTCCAAAAAGAAAACAATTTCCTCTGTAGT
The DNA here is from genome assembly GCF_029499605.1 of Hyla sarda. Lineage (NCBI taxonomy): Eukaryota > Metazoa > Chordata > Amphibia > Anura > Hylidae > Hyla > Hyla sarda. Next base: position 399,025,581 of record NC_079192.1, on the reverse strand, counting down.
GTTCAGCAGCTAATAAGTACTGGAATTATTAAGATTTTTTAATAGAAGTAATTTAAAAATCTGTTTAATTTTCAGGCACCAGTTGATTTAAAATAAATAAATAAAATAAAAAAGTTGCCCATATACTTTAGCCCTTAGACAAAAGCTTGTTCGGTTGACGGGCATAACTAGGGGTTGCCGAGGGTACAGTTGCATCCGAGCCCAGGTCTCTTTTTCCTAGATGAGGAGACCAGTACCATAAGTTAAAGGGGTACTCCACTGGAAAACATTTTTTTTTAAATCAACTGGTACCAGAAAGTTAAACAAATTTGTAAATTACTTCTATTTAAAAATCTGTTGCGCAGCAAGTTCTTTTCTTTTTGAATTTCCTTTCTGTCTGACCACAGTGCTCTCTGCTGACACCTCTGTCCATTTTGGGAACTGTCCAGAGTAGGAGCAAATCCCCATGGTAAACCTCTCCTGCTCTGCACAGTTCCTAAAATGGACAGAGGTGTCAGCAGAGAGCACTGTGGTCAGGCAGAAAGGAAATTCAAAAAGGAAAGAACTTCCTCTGCAACATATAGCAGCTGATAAGTACTGGAAGGATTAACATTTTTAAATAGAAGAAATTTACAAATCTGTTTACCTTTCTGGCACCAGTTGACTTAAAAAAATAATGTTTTCCAGAGGAGTACCCCTTTAAAGGGGCATTCCGGTGATGTATGATCGCAGAGGTCCCGCCGCTGGGGACCCCCGCGATCTCGGTGCAGCCAGGGGCTGCACCGAGATCGCGGGGGTCCCCAGCGGCGGGACCCCTGCGATCATACATCTTTTCCCCTATCCAAAGGATAGGGGATAAGATGTATAAAGCCGAAATACCCCTTAAACAAGCTGCGGGAGAGCAGATAACAGGCGATCATGTTCCCCACTCGGGCTTTTCTTACTACTGTGACCTGGATACATTTGCCATCTATGTATTTTTCAAGTCTGTGGTCCCCAACCTTACTTACTAAGCAACTTAGTCCCCAAAGCCACCAACATTCCAGGTTTTTCCAGTTACCTCATTGGAATAAACAGAATAAACAGAGAAAGGTTGGTAAGTGGTTATAGAAGGGCCATTGTGATAACAGCTCCTCTCTATATGGATGGAATACGTGTGATGTATAAGTTCAGGTTAGGTGACAACGTGAACCTATACTGTGATATATTTTGGTAAGAACGCCGGCTGTAGCGCCGGAGGTTCGTGATGTCATGCTACGCCCCCTCAATGCAAGTCTATGGGAGGCGGGCATGGTTGTGACGTCACGAGGGGGCATGGCCATGGCGTCACGAGCCTCTGGCAATGTATCGTTAGACATCCGGCACAGAGAATGACTGGATGCACCGGATGACTGGGTGCCGCAGCAGAGATCGCGGGGGTCCCAGCCAGTCCAGAATTTGGATTTTTCTCTGTTCTATTCCAATGCCCCCCAAAGACTTACTCCACCTGTACTGGACAGATTGGTGACATAGCAGTAGTTCCTCTCCAATCATGTAGATCTTTGTACCCTTAAAGGGGTTATCCAGGAAAAAACTTTATATATATATATAAATATATATATATATATAATCAACTGGCTCCAGAAAGTTAAAGGGGTTATCCAGGAAAAAACTTTATATATATATATATATAAATATATATATATATATATATATAAATCAACTGGCTCCAGAAAGTTAAAGGGGTATTCCAGGCCAAAACTTTTTTTTATATATCAACTGGCTCTGGAAAGTTAAACAGATTTGTAAATTACTTCTATTAAAAAATCTTAATCCTTCCAATAGTTATTAGCTTCTGAAGTTGAGTTGATGTTTTCTGTCTAACTGCTCTCTGATGACTCCTGGGAGCTGTGCAGTTCCTATGGGGATATTCTCCCATCATGCACAGCTCCCGGGATGTGACATCATCATTGAGCAGTTAGACAGAAAACTTCAGAAGCTAATAACTATTGGAAGGATTAAGATTTTTTAATAGAAGTAATTTACAAATATGTTTAACTTTCCAGAGCCAGTTGATATATATATATATATATATATATATATATATATATATATATATATATATATATATATAAAAGGTTTTGCCTGGAATACCCCTTTAAACCGATTTGTAAATTACTTCTATTAAAAAAAATCTTAATCCTTTCAGTACTTATGAGCTTCTGAAGTTGAGTTGTTCTTTTCTGTTTAAGTGCTCTCTGATGACACGTGTCTCGGGAACTGTCCAGAGTAGAAGCAAATCCCCATAGCATACCTTTTCTACTCTGTGCAGTACCCAAGACAGACAGAGGTGTCAGCAGAGAGCACTGTTGTCAGACAGAAAAGAACAACTCAACTTCAGCAACTGATAATTATTGGAAGGATTAAGATTTTTTTATAGAAGTAATTTAGAAATCTGTTTAACTTTCTGGAGCCCATTGATAAAAAAAAAAAAAAAGTTTTTTTCCTGGAATACCCCTTTAATGCTCCATTGCTCACCTTTAGGGTACTGTTGGGGCTTAATTAAATGGCCCGAGACCATCTGTAAAGGTGTGCCGATCGCATAAATCCACGCCCGCCAATTCCAGACCTTATTACAAGGCTTGAGCTTTTAGTCGGAAGGACAGAATGACCTAGACGCCCTTTTCATTTATTAACCATCAGCCACACAACCCCTATTTCACGGGGAGATGTGCGGCTGATGAATTTTTTAATAGGCCGAAACCCGATCAGCCAACAAACAAGGCTGATCACTGGCCCTAATACACTAGACGATATTGGTATGTTCACCACTTATTACCATGTGCATTGGGCCCTTACACACAGTGCTACTGGCCCCATCTAGTGCTTGTAAACCTGAATTACAGATAGAAGATTTGGCGATCCTTGTGCAGGAGCGGAAACAGATGCGGTAGTGGTGGAAGGCGACGGTAATAAGTTACCTAAGGCCGGACAGGAAAATAGTAAAGAAAATGGGCTTTATTGCCAGTAAATGCAGAAAACGCGTTTCGAGGGGATGACACCCCTCTTCGTCAGGTCCTCCTGACAAAGAGAAGGACCTGTGAATTGCATGCAGGTGAGGCTTTTAAGTGGCAAGTCCCGATCCAACTCCGAATTGTTTGTTTATTGCAAGTGCTAGCGGCTAGCCATTTGGGATTGACCAATATTTATAGGCCGCACCTGGAATAGCTACTGCTTAAAGCAGTGCTTCCCAACCAGGGTGCCTCCAGCTGTTGCAAAACTACAACTCCCAGCATGCCCGGACAGCCTTTGGCTGTCCGGGCAAGCTGGGAGTTGTAGTTTAGCAACAGCTGGAGGCACCCCAGTTGGGAAGCACTGGCTCAAAGCCTTACCATACACTAGCGTTACATGGCCCCATACAGCTTTCGATTTATGTAGCCATAATATGACACCCAAACTTGTAGCATGCTCCACTGGGCGCATTATGGGGTTATCCAGGAAAAAACTTTATTTATTTATATATATATATATATATATATATATATATATATATATATATATATACACAATTTCGCGTAAAGATAAATTTTGCACAGACATTCAAAAAATAGAAAACACTGACAGGGTTTAAATGATTTCTACCTCACACCGACACATAAATCTCCCCCATAGGGGTTAGATTTTAAAGGGGTATTCCAGGAAAAAAAACTTTTTTTCTATATATCAACTGGCTCCAGAAAGTTAAACAGATTTGTAAATTACTTCTATTAAAAAATCTTAATCCTTTCAGTACATATGAGCTTTTGAAGTTAAGGTTGTTCTTTTCTGTCTAAGTGCTCTCTGATGACACGTGTCTCGGGAACCGCCCAGTTTAGAAGCAAATCCCCATAGCAAACCTCTTCTAAACTGGGTGTTTCCCGAGACATGTGTCATCAGAGAGCACTTAGACAGAAAAGAACAACCTTAACTTCAGAAGCTCATAAGTACTGAAAGGATTAAGATTTTCTAATAGAAGTAATTTACAAATCTGTTTAACTTTCTGGAGCCAGTTGATATATATAAAAAAGTTTTTTCCTGGAACACCCCTTTAAAGCTGTTCTGATGTATTTCACAATACTTGCATACATTGGTAATATACATTAGGAGAATTCGCCTATACCAGTGTTCTCCAACCAGTGTGCCTCCAGCTGTTGCCAAACTACAACTCCCAGCATGCCCGAACAGCCGGAGGCATGCTGGGAGTTGTAATTTGGCAACAGCTGGAGGCACACTGGTCCCGAAACACTGCTTTAAAGTGACAAGTCCAGGTCCCGCCTGCAATTTAGGAATGCAAGCGCTAGTCCTGTCCGGAAACGTTGCTTGTATATATAAGTTAAATTTATAATGCACCTGTCTCATGACTTTTTCTTCATTATCCTTACACATATATGCTATTAACCATCATGATAGATTAAGTCCTATGTATAAAGTAAATATATATATATATATAAGAATAGACATGGTACCACAGGTGGAGTAGGAAATACCTTATCACTTCGTGACGCCAGGGCACCGTTATCCTATACATGGTGCGAGGTTGGAGACAGCTTCTCCTGGGCCAGGCACAGGGAGTAAATGAATATGTAAGAATAGACGTGGTGCCACAGGTGGAGTAGGAAATACCTTATCACTTCGTGACGCCAGGGCACCGTTATCCTATACACGGTCCGAGGTTGGAGACAGCTTCTCCTGGGCCAGGCACAGGGAGTAAATGAATATATAACAATAGACGTGGTGCCACAGGTGGAGTAGGAAATACCTTATCACTTCGTGACACCAGGGCACCGTTATCCTATACACGGTCCGAGGTTGGAGACAGCTTCTCCTGGGCCAGGCACAGGGAGTAAATGAACACACCGATGTCATGTTATGGATAACTGTCTTTACTGAGAAGGGTGCAGATGGTATTATACAGACAGTATGGTGCAGAGTAGAGAGGATGCAGTGTAATCCCTTGGGAGCCCTGTTGCCTTGCTGGGACTTGTGGTGCTTTCACCCAATAAATTGATGCTGACTTGAGAGAATAGATGATTGATCCTGGTAGTTAAGGTTCTGTCAAGATCTTGTAGCTTCCTCCGCCAGGGCATGAACTTCCACCGTGCGGGTGATCCTTGCAGAATGACTGGATGAAGTAGATTTGATCTGGGCCTTCCCTCAGGGCACACAACACACCTTACACCTTTACCGCACTGCTGCTCAGACATATCTGGGGCAACTCCTCCCCCACGACACTATATGGGCTAGAATTTAGGGGTTCCCATTGGCAGGCAGGGTCACATGGGGTTTACACTGCTCTCAAAGGGGTACTCCGCTGTTCAGCGTTTGGAACAAACAGTTCTGAACGCTGGAGCTGGCGCCGTCGAGTTCGTGATGTCACGCCACGCCCCCTCAATGCAAGTCTATGGGAGAGGGCGTGGCAGCTGCTACGCCCCCTCCTATAGACTTACATTGAGGGGGCGGGGCATGACATCATGAAGGGGCAGGGCTTTGACGTCACGAGCTCCCGACTCCAGTGTTCGGAACAGTTTATAACATACATAAGCATAACTATAAAATAAAATAAAACTATAAAATTAAATTAAAAAAATTAAAAAAAATAACTATAAAAATATATTAATTATTAGTAAAGTGCAAAACATAATTAATGTGGCAAGAAGTCTCTCAGTGGGCCCAACACCCGAGCTGCAGGTCTGAATATATATATATATTTATATATATATATATATATATATGTATGGACAGCCTTTGGTGATGGGACACCATATATATATATATATATATTTTATATATATATATATATATATATATATATTTCTTTTATTTATAAAGTTAAAAATAATGATTGAATAATTAAATTCTACTATTGGCCATGTCTGGTATTGCATCTTAGCCCTGTTTACAAGGCTGCGCTGCAATACAGGACATGACCAGTGGACCTGAGTGGCGCTGTTTTTGATTTAAAAAAAAAAAAAACTCAAACCTCTTAAAACTTCAGTGGGTGGTACCAACCTACAGGAGGTAAGTCCGACATGATGGTCCTATAGACCACAAATTAAAGGGGTTTTCCAGGAAAAACTTTTTTTTATATATATATATATCAACTGGCTCCAGAAAGTTAAACAGATTTGTAAATTACTTCTATTAAAAAATCTTCATCCTTTCAGTACTTATGAGCTTCTGAAGTTGAGTTGTTCTTTTCTGTCTAAGTGCTCTCTGATGACACGTGTCTCGGGAACCGCCCAGTTTCGAAGCAAAGTCCTATAGCAAACATCTTCGACTCTGTGCAGTTTCCGAGACAAGCAGAGATGTCAGCAGAGAGCACTGTTGCCAGACAGAAAACAACAACTCAACTTCAGCAGCTGATAATTATTGAAAGGATTAAGTTTTTTTTTTATAGAAGTAATTTACAAATCTCTTTAACATTCTGGACCCAGTATTCCTGGAATACCCCTTTAAATAAACATACCCTTTACTACTAAGAAGTCATCTACAATGTGTCTATATGAAGGTTTCTTTCTTTTCCTTCTACCTCGTCTGACCTGACGTTTAAGTCCTTATTTAACAATTTGAAGGGGATTTTGTGTCTATTGTGGTCATTCTGGAGGTTCTAGTCCCATCGGACCACCCTCTTCCCTGCGTGACCCCCTTGTTGGCAGTTCATCTCCTCCCCCATCACCTCCCTTCAGTGTTTTCTTTGTTATCTTGTAATTGCCCAGAATTCCTTTGATTCCAGTCCTGCATTTTATTACTTTTTATGTTAATTTTATATGCACTCATTGAAACCGTATGGGTATTGGTATTTTACGAGACGCTGGTGTATAGAGGTCTACAATGCAGCAGATCTTGTATACAGCTACGTATGGAATGAATGGACTGATACGACCTTATGGTTTGGTTCTATTCTTGGCAAAAGTCTTATGTGAAGTCTGATGGAGATTATACCTGTGTATATGTATTCTTCCAGCACTGGGGTCATAGGTTAAAAGGGTTAGCCAGGAATAAGCTATTATATATATATATATATATATATATATATATATATATATATATATATACTGGCTCCAGAAAGTTAAGCAGATTTGTAAATTACTTCTATTAAAAAATTTAATCCTTTCAGTACTTATGAGCTGCTGAAGTTGAGTTGTTCTTTTCTGTCTAAGTACACTGTATTAAAGGGGTATTCCAGGAAAAAACTTTTATATATATCAACTGGCTCCAGAAGGTTACAGATTTGTAAATTACTTCTATTAAAAAATCTTAATCCTTTCAGTACTTATGAGCTGCTGAAGTTGAGTTGTTGTTTTCTGTCTAAGTACACTGTATTAAAGGGGTATTCCAGGAAAAAAAATTTTTTTTATATATATATCAACTGGCTCCAGAAAGTTACAGATTTGTAAATTACTTCTATTAAAAAAATCTTAATCCTTTCAGTACTTATGAGCTTCTGAAGTTAAGGTTGTTCTTTTCTGTCCAAGTGCTCTCTGATGACACCTGTCTCGGAAACTGCCCAGTTTAGAAGAGGTTTGCTATGGGGATTTGCTTCTAAACTGGGCGTTTCCCGAGACACGTGTCATCAGAGAGCACTTGGACAGAAAAGAACAACCTTTACTTCAGAAGCTCATAAGTACTGAAAGGATTACGATTTTTTAATAGAAGTCATTTACAAATCTGTTTAACTTTCTGGAGCCAGGTGATATATAAAAAAAAAGTTTTTTCCTGGATAACCCCTTTAAAGCAGTATCTTCCAACCAGTGCGCCTCCAGCTGTTGCAAAACTACAACTCCCAGCATGTCCGGACAGCCGAAGGATCCCCCCTCACTCCATTCAGAACACATTAATACCCAACTGAGCCGAGCGTTCCCATGAAGAGGGGAGAGATGGCTGACTTCCGCACATTATTAAAGGTGTATGGCCAGCTTAAAGGGAACACATAGCATTAAAAATACAATGCAATCATCTGGCATCATGCTATTGATCAGGAACTGAGTGTGTATATATATATATATGTAGTTTTGTGGGGAAAAATGACTATAACTTGTAGTTTGTTGATATAATACTCTGCTCATTCAGGCTTAGGAGTCCAGTGGGTGATTAGGACCACCCATTGGACTCCTAAACCCAGAATGAGCAGAAGCAGAGATGTGGGCCCTCCAGCATTTTTATAGAACTGGTCTGTATTGTTGGAATAGGATCATTTCTCACTTGAGTATTATATGCAGTAAACCTCATAAACCTATTAAAGGGGTACTCCGGTGCTCCAGCGTTCTGAACATTTTGTTCAGAACGCTTGGAGCCGGATGCCGTGATCGCGATGTCACAGCCACGCCCCTCCATTCATGTCTATGGGAAGGGGCGTGTCGGCAGACATGCCCCTTCCCATAGACATGAATGGAGGGGGGCGTGGCGTCACATAGCCTTGATGCCACAACCACTGGCTTTTTATTAGAATGCTGGGTGCTGCGGGAGATCGCGGGGGCCCCCAGCAGCAGTACCTGAGCGATCAGACATCTTATCCCCTATCCTTTGGGGATAAGATACTCCTTGTGACTGATGCTCAAACATGGTGGCACTTAAATGGTTTAGGAACACCAACGCTAAAAAATTCTTAAAGTGGTCCCTTTTCTGGGGCATAAGTCCCCCAAATGGCCAGCTTGCATCCCAGGTGGCTGTTGGCCCTTACCTGAGCCTTTTGGGCCACTATGGGTCTCTCTGGAACTAACTCCTGCCAAAGCCTACCACACCTATGTGTTACCCATGGGGATGTACCAGACATGTCTGGATTGCCCAGTGGCTTAATGGGTCCTCGTGACCGTCTTGTTGTTCTTCCCAGGATTCTCTCCTTTTTGACAAGGTGAACGCCGTGCACTTACTTGCAACCAGAAAAAAACAGTAATACAAAAACTCCCCATGAACTTGAACTTATCATTAAAGGAGGACTCCGCCCCTAGACATGTTATCCCCAATCCAAAGGATAAAGAATAAGATGTCTGATCGCAGGGGACCCGCCCCTGGGGACCCCCGCAATCTCTCCTGCAGCTAAGTTTGCTCCGTGCGTGATGACTCAGGATACAGTGGCCGGAGTATCGTAACATCACGGCTCCGCCCCCTCGTGACGTCACGCTCCGCCCCCCTCAATGCAATTCTATGGGAGGGGGCATGATGGATGCCACTCCCCCTCTCATAGGCTTGCATTGAGGGGGCGGAGCATGACATCATGAGGGGGCGGGGCCATGAAGTCAAGCTATTCCGGCCACTGTATCATGAGTCCCCCTTTAAGAACTCTGGGGGACATTTACTAAGATATGTGTGATTTAGTAAATTTTATTTATTTATTTTTTTTTTTTTGCGTGTTTTTTTTTGCGTGACTCCGCCAAATTTTATAAATGTTTGCAGAGCATTTGATACATTTTGTGGAGGATACACATTTTCTGAAATTTCACTCTTCACATACACCAAATAGCTACGCTAAGTCTGGGCTGTTGCAGTTTAGACACTTTTCAGTGGATTTGCGCCTTTTATTTTATTTTATTTTTTCGCCTTTTCACAAAAAAGTCTCGGTTGATAAATTCATTACCACTGCATAAGACTAACCCCAACAGCTGGTCTGTACACACTTAAAAAAAAAGTGTTAATCGAAAAGGCGCAAAAAATAGCCTGAGGCGTTTGCGCCTAAATAGAGACAAATCTACACAAAAAAAACAGCTCTAAAGACAATGATAAATGCCCCCAACGTGTTCCTTTACACAGTACCACTTGCACCTTCTCAGCCGGCAGGAGGAGGGTAGACTTCTAATGTCTTGGTTTCCAGGTAGACTCCTTTCGTCTTTCTTCTCTCCCGCATAACTTCTCTCAGACTCTACGTCACACATTTCCCTCAGCCCACAAGTAAATTGCGTTCTTTCCCATAGTTCTATGATGTCTTGGGGTGTGAAGGTGTATGGGGCTAATGATGTAGCCCAGGGGAAAGGTGTTATTCACCCCTAAATGTTTGTGACACCAGGGCGAGGATTTCCCGGTAGCCACCCGAACGGTAGTACCGCTATCCCAAGGTTAGGCAGGGCAATAGGGCAATAATAATCCAAGACCAGGATAGGGTTAACGGTAGCTTTAATGAGGTAGACCGATGGTAATAGTCTTTACAGCTAGGCCAGGATCCCAGATAGGTGACCAGTAACACAGAAGGGCCTCGCAGCTTGCTGGGACTTGTAGTGACTTTGACAGACTTTAGAACAGCCACGCTGACTATAATAGACTTGACTATAGACTTGACTTGACTGTAGGTAGTGACAGCAGACAGAGATGACTTGACTTACTGGCTTGTGGCTGTAATTTAGGCTTGAGGCCTCCAGATGTGCTGGACACTGACCCTGAGACGTCCGGTCTTTACTGTATCTCAGCAGGAGTGATAAGAGAGAGATTGTAATGGCTCCTCCTCTTATAAAGGGGGGCTGAGCCAGAAGCCCATAGGTCAAGCTGTAGGTCACCTGGTTAGCTGGTGCTCTCTGGGTAACAAACACATCATGTGAACACATTATCATGTGACTATCTCAAAGGTCCTTAAAGGTCCTTTATACATAACACTATACGTAATATATATTCCTATGGGGGAGACGCTGCAGGAGGGTCCCTAGGACACAGAGGGACTCAACCTTACAGGGCCTAAGTACTGTACAGGACTATATCCCATACTGGGACATCACAGTTCCACTTACAGGAGCAGGGTACTCATGCAATGTATTGATCCATCATCCAGGCACATGGTAGACTTGTTTCTTTTTTCTTCTTCTCTCAGGCTCTACATTACACACTTCCCTCACACCACCAACTTCCTCCTTGGCTTAGGCACAGGCCTCCTCCCCATATATTTTCGGGGCAGGTCTCCTTCTGTCACCACATGCACCTCTTTAGTCTCTTTCAACAGCGCCTAAAATCCTACTTTTGAGCACTTTTTGTTTGAGGGTTTGTGTCACGTCAACATTATCCTGAGACTAACGTTGCTATTACCGTTGCGTCACTGAACATTGTGCCTAGTTGTGTTTCCTGTTGAAAGATTTTATTAAAGTTTTTGAAACTTTATTAAAATCTTTGAACGAGAAAAAAAATATTTGAAAAACTTTAATAAAAATCTTTGTACCAGGGTTCTCTCTTTTAACCCTTGCTGACTTGACAACTCCACCTGCAAGCCTTGTTTCATGCCAGCTTCTCAGAGGGTATGGTGCCACTGTTGCATGCGGCAAGCCTTACACAACTGCAGCATAGGTGCACAGACTCTGGGGGCACAAAAGTAACACAATACAAACATGACATAACAATACAGAACAACGGTAAACATGTACAGCGATCCCTTAAGTTACAATATTAATTGGTTCCAGGACGACCATTGTATGTTGAAACCATTGTATGTTGAGACCAGAACTCTAAGGAAACCTGGTAATTGGTTCTGAAGCCCCCAAAATGTCACCCAAAAATAGGAAAAAGTGAGAATGAAATGGGCACTGTCAGATACAAAAACTTTTGATATGTTGTAAAGCATGTATAACCAATAGGTTTTGCAACTGCTTTCATTAGAAAATTTTGAAATTCAGTATTTCATACAGAGGAAGCCAGTCCCCCTGCCTGCTTGGACACATACTAGTCCTGCTGTGTCCATGAGTCATATCCTATGTCATGGACACACTTCCTTGATTGACAGCTGTGAACGCAGGGAAAAATCCTCCCACTGTCAGCTTGTGTCCTGATACTGTCAGTGAGGACAATTTGGGAGTTGTAGTTTTGCTAATGCTAGGGGAGATGTGAGCAGACAGCATACTGAGGGAGGGGGCGGAGACCTTCACAGTGAGGCCACGCCCCCTCCCTTTGAGAGGAATTCAGACTAGTGAGCTAAATTAAAAGTGTAATAAAAAAATAAAAAAAGGTGCTAGACACATAAAAATTAGATGTACATGGTCAGGAGTAGGTACTGAATGATATATTAAAAAACCTTTTTTTGTTGGATCTGATGGATACGCTTTAAAGAAAAATAAGTAGATAACCAATACAGATAAAGCAAATCCTTACATATTTAAGTAATCCTGTACAGTACACAATGTCCTAAAAAAGTAACATGGAGCCGCCCCTACCTGGTGTCCAAAGGAGCAGCTAACCCTGGTACAGGTAAAGAGTACAGAACATGTAATATCTCCCTGTACTGTAGGGGGCGCTACCAGACACCAGTCAGTGCATGTACTTCAGTAATATAGGTAAAGAGTACAGAACATGTAATACCTCCCTGTACTGTAGAGGGCGCTACCAGACACCAGTCAGTGCATGCACTTCAGTAATACAGGGGTTTTACCAGTGAATGCCCATTCTGATTGGTCAGTTCTTCCAGCCATTGACATGTCTCACAGATCTGGACTGTCTGTACATTGTATGTTGAGTCTGGGTTCAAGTTACAATGGACCAGAAAAGACTGAAAATATTGTAATCTGAGGCCGTTTTAAGTTGAAAGAATACAGTACAAAGTCTTATACTGTAAGTGGGGAAAAAGTCGAGTTTTCATTGTAATGTTCACGGCTCTATGGCCTCAGCCCATAGATTTTCACCGATAAAAAGCCTTAAAGGGGTTATCCAGGAAAAAACTTTTTTTTTTTTTTTATATATCAACTGGCTCCAGAAAGTTAAACAGATTTGTAAATTACTTCTATTAAAATAATCTTAATCCCTTCAGTACTTATGAGCTGCTGAAGTTGAGTTGTTCTTTTCTGTCTAAGTGCTCTCTGAGGACACGTGTCTCGGGAACCGTCCAGAGTAGAAGCAAATCCCCATAGCAAACCTCTTCTACTCTGTGCAGTTCCCGAGACAGGCAGAGGTGTCGGCAGAGAGCACTATTGCCAGACAGAAAACAACAACCACTCAACTTCAGCAGCTGATAATTATTGAAAGGATTAAGATTTTTGTCTGGCAACAGTGCTCTCTGCTGACATCTCTGCTTGTCTCGGGAACTGCACAGAGTAGAAGAGGTTTGCTATGGGGATTTGCTTCGAAACTGGGAGGTTCCCGAGACACGTGTCATCAGAGAGCACTTAGAAAGAAAAGAACAACTCAACTTCAGAAGCTCATAAGTACTGAAAGGATGAAGATTTTTTAATAGAAATAATTTACAAATCTGTTTAACTTTCTGGAGCCAGTTGATATAAAAAACAAAAAAAAACATATTTTTTTCCTGGAATACCCCTTTAAATGCCTCCATGACATGTAGCCTGGGCTCAAGTCCTGCAGGAGCCCATGGGAATGGAGTTCCTGCACTTTTCCCCAGCAGGAACACTTTTCTCATTAGCAGGAGGAAATCTTGGGTGAATTTCCACGCTTTTTTTTCCCAGGATTTAGGCTTTCTATACCTATTGGTGAACCAAGCAGCAATCCACCGAAAAATTGACGTTAGGCATACCTCTGTTGTGTTGCTCTTTTACATTCTTTTTACTTGTTCCCTGCTGTATTTTCCTTGTCCTCCATCGACGCACAATTATACGAGTTCCACTTGATGCCTTCTCTTTTCCGACCAGTAATTCTGCCCCATTACTCGCCCTCTTCTCCATAGTGAACGCATTAACCGGTACTCAACCTTCAGATTCAGTTCATTGTCTCCGGGTAGACAACCTCTCAACGTTTTCGTGTAGCCATTTGCTCACCTACTTGGGTTTTGTGAGAATGTTTCTTCACGCGCCTGAATCTGGTGACCTGAGAGGATCCCGGTCATTGATATACAAACACAGTACAGCGCATGTTCCATCCCGAAAATTCCATTTCTAAACGACCCCTCTTCCTCGCTCTCTACTATTACTATTATTTTCTTTTGTTTATTATGGCTATAAATAGATAGCTTGTGCCTAGTACAGGACCTAGTGAAGGGTCTGAAAACTAGGGTGACTCCGAATGTTGCAAAACTACAACTGGGAGTTGTAGTTTTGCAACAGCTGGAGGCACGCTGGTTGAGAAACACCGACCTAATGGGTTGAGCATGACAAAGGTATTCAATGCCTATTTAGCCCTTTTACTAGGCATAACACAATATATTGGATTTTTTTCATAGACTATTTATTTGCTTACATCTTAAAATGTAATTTTAGGCTACGACAATACGTGGTGGAAATGCTGAAAATTTTTGTGCAGACCTGCTGCTGCGTCCTCCTGTCAAGTAGTGAGCGGTAATGCACACAGGGCGAGGAGCCAATGGCTCTTCGCTCTGTCAATCAGCCGAGCCCCAGCGCCGCATTGAACTATACAGACGCGCTTATAGTTCAATGTGTCCTGGACCGGCCATGGAAGCAGGAGACCGCTGTGTATACAGCGATCCCCTGCTTCTGTGCTGCGGCATCTGCAGGGGGTGCAGCGGGGGCCTGGGCCCCTTAGTGGAGTAATGGCTGTACCGCCCTAATGGCGGCCCTGGCTGCATACAAGCTCCTGATACTAGTATCAGGCCCCCAAGTGTGCATGGGCGGCCCAACCGCGCTCCGATTTATAAGAACGGGTCAGGTCGGGGACTGAGCACAGGCCGGCCACTGCCGGCCCCAGGGTGAGTGGCCTACCGGGAATTTTCCCAGTATCCCGGTGGGCCAGTCCGGCCCTGCACACAGTTCTCAATCCATTGCCATGCAGTATGGTGCAGAAGCGGGGAGTCCGGTGTAGAGTACCTTTTATAGGTTAAAAAAGTAAATGTATTTTCAATCGGCAGTTGCGGATTTTGCTGCATATTCGTAGCAAAATCTGCAAAACCTGAAAATACTGAAGATTTTGGTGTGGAATTGCTGCATATTCCCTCCTCCTTCTGTCTAGTGGCGAGCGGCACTGCATACAGTTCTCTGTCCATCGCTATTCAGTACTGTGCAGAAGCGGGGAGTCGGGGGATACACAGGCATCCCTGCTCCTATATGCACAGTGGAAAACTAAATATACTTCAGATCCGCAACAAAGTCTGCTACACCTGCAAAATCATTGCAGATTTTTGTCTCCCCCTTTGAAGTCAATGTGGCAATTCTGCGGAAAAAACTCGGACACCGATCTAACATAGCAATTGGGTACCTGTCATTAAAAGGGTATTTAAAGTGTACCTGTCACTAAAGGGGTATTTTTAGAAAGTTAAAAAGATTTGTAAATCACTGCTATATAAAAAAAAAATCTTAATCCTTCCAGTACATATCAGCTGCTGTATGCTCCAGAGAAAGTTCTTTTCTTTTTGAATTTCCTTTCTGTCTGATCACAGTGCTCTCTGCTGACACCTCTGTCCATGTCAGGAACTGTCCAGAGCAGGAACAATTCCCCATAGGAAACCTCTCCTACTCTGGACAGTTCCTGACATGGACAGAGGTGTCAGCAGAGAGCACTGTGGACAGACAGAAAGGAAATTCAAAAAGAAAAGAACTTCCTGTGGAGCATACAGCAGCTGATAAGTACTGGAAGGGTTAAGATTCTTAAACAGAAGTAATTAACAAATCTTTTTAACTTTGTGGCACCAGTTGATTAAAAATAAATATAAATAATGTTTTCCACCAGAGTACCCCTTTAACTTGTTTGGGCACCCCAGGTAAAAAATGTTATTAATGTGCATAAAAAAGCCAAGGAAAGATCTCCAAAAGGCATCAAATTACAGATTAGACATTCTTATAATATGTCAACAAAAGTTAGATTTTATTTCCATCATTTACACTTTCAAAATAACAGAAAACTAAAAAATGGTGTCTGCAAAAGTTTGGGCACCCTGCAGAGTTAATATCTTGTACTGCCCCCTTTGCAAAGCTGAGACCTGCAGGTGTGTCATGGATTGTTCTCAATCATCATCTGGGAAGACCAGGTGATGTCAATCTCAAAGGTTTTAAATGCCCAGACTCATCTGACCTTGTCCCAACAATCAGCACCATGGGTTCTTTTAAGCAGTTGTCTAGAAATCTGAAGCTGAAAATAGTTGACACTCACAAAGCTGGAGAAGGCTATAAGAAGATAGCAAAATGTTTTCAGATGTCAATATCCTCTGTTCGGAATGTAATTAAGAAATGGCAGTTATCAGGAACAGTGGAAGTTAAAGCAAGATCTGGAAGACCAAGAAAATATCAGACAGAACAGCTCGCAGGATTGTGAGAAAAACAATTCAAAACCCACGTTTGACTGCACAATCCCTCGAGAAAGATCTGGCAGACACTGGAGTTGTGGTACACTATTCCACTATAAAGAGATACTTGTACAAATATGGTCTTCATGGAAGAGTCATCAGAAGAAAACCTCTTCTACGTCCTCACCACAACAATCAGCGTTTGAACTTTGCAAATGAACATATAGACAAGCCTGATGCATTTTGGAAACAAGTTCTGTGGACCGATGAGGTTAAAATTGAACTTTTTGGCCGGAATGAGCAAAGGTACGTTTGGAGAAGAAGAGGAACAGAATTTAATGAAAAGAACCTCTGTCCAACTGTTAAGTATGGGGGTGGATCAATCATGCTTTGGGGTTGTATTGCAGCCAGTGGCACAGGGAACATCTCACGAGCAGAAGGAAAAATGGATTCAATAAAATTTCAGCAAATTTTGGATGCTAACTTGGTGCCATCTGTGAAAAAGTTGAAGTTAAATAGAGGATAGCTTCTACAAATGGATAATGATCCTAAACACACCTCGAAATCCACGGGGGATTACATCAAGAGGCGTAAACTGAAGGTTTTGCCATGGCCTTCACAATCTCTTGACCTCAACATAATTGAAAATCTATGGATAGACCTTAAAAGAGCAGTGCGTGACAGACAGCCCAGAAATCTCAAAGAACTGGAAGACTTTTGTAAGGAAGAATGGGCAAAGATACCTCAAACAAGAATTGAAAGATTGCCAAAGGGGGCAGTACAAGATATTAACTCTGCAGGCTGCCCAAACTTTTACAGACGCCATTTTTTTGTTTTCTGTTATTTTAAAAGTGTAAATGATGGAAATAAAATCTAACTTTTGTTGACATATTATAAGAATGTCTAATCTGTAATTTGATGCCTTTTGGAGATTTTTCCATCTTTCCTTGGCTTCTTTATGCACATTAATAACATTTTTTACCTGGGGTGCCCAAACTTTTGATCCCCACTGTATCCCCTAATGATAAAATAAAATGCCCTCCAACACCAGCAGAGTAAATCAAGTGCTGAGACCAGGATAAAAGTAAGGGATATTTATTTCCCACAATGCAACGCGTTTCGGCATGCCTGAAGAAGCGGAACTTCCGTGAAACACTTTGCATTGTGGGAAATAAAAATAAATCTCCCTTACTTTTATCCTGGTCTCAGCGCTTGATTTACTCTGCTGGTGTTGGAGGACATTTTATTTTAAAATTACCCTGTTGGCGTGGAGTGGCTGCAGAGACCCATCATTACTAAGCTATATTCCATAGTTGTACTTGGATAGAGTACAACTCACTTCGGTAAACGCAGTTCACATTTTGCGGTATTGTCTTACCTGAAGGTATCACACTACGGAGCGCATCCTGTGTTTTTTTATTTCTATACTTATCCCCTAAGGGTTCGAACGCTGGGACCCCCCGCGTTCTCCTGTACGGGGCCCCGTCTCTGCCGCGCAGAGGCGTGTTAGCCTCAGAATGAGGCCGTGGCAGACACACCCCCTCCATGTATCTCCATTAGAGAGTGGGAGATGCAGTGTTCGTGCATCCCCACCTCTCTCATAGTGCTGTATGGAGTGCAGTGAGTTCGACGACATGCGCATTAGCCGCACAGAGCCGCAGCAATGCTGGGTCCTGGTATGGGAGGTCCAGTCAGAAAACCAGATACGAGTCCTAAATGAGCCGACTGGAGTCAAACGGTGACACTGGTCGGCTAATTAAAGTCAAAGGATTTCAGCGCCGGTCTGGCTGGGGTACGGGAGCGCACGGTTCTCCCCTCCCCCGGCCGTAGGCTGAAAACGTGGTGGGAACGCACCCTAACATATGAAAAACGCAAGAAAGTAAAAAGCATATAAGAAAAAAGTATTGAATAAATGCTTAGCCAAATCATATAAAGGTGGTGTCCCGGTACCATATGGTATACCGTACCTTGTATGGTGGTCTCCAAAGTCAGAGTTACTTCGTTCCGGTATTGTCCTCCTGGTGGGACAGCCCCTAGTCACCTCTTCCTTCTTCAATTTTGTGATGTTTGTATATGTATTAAATTGTGTATTTAATTGTGTATATAGTGTCGCAGGACCTTAAGTCATGTGACTAATGTTAATTCTCTTAGGGTATGTTGAAGGACCTTCCTAGGTCACGTGTGTGGTCACCTGTTTAGACCATAATCCCTTGTGTAAAGTGACTGACAGATGTTATGGACCAATGAGCTCAACGCCAGCCCCTGCCCATATAAGGGAGCTGCCAGCCAATCCTCGCTCTCTTGGGTTCCGGACTAGCAGAGAGTAGAGTTCCGTGCAACTTTCAAAGACAAGACCGGGCCGAAGCCTGAAAATACTAAACCATGAGTTATATAATACAACTCCCTGCTAAAGTCCGTGTGACTGCTGGACCTAAACTCAATCCCCTAAATCCAGTGGAACAGCGCATCTCAATCTCCTGAGCTTAAAACTCACAAGGTCCCAACCAACTGTCAGGATCCTAATAGAATCTGATTGTACAAAGACTGTTCCTGTTTGATTCTGCATAAAACCTGCAGTAAAAGTTCCGAGAGTTTTCTGAAACCTCCCGTTGTGGGCATTCATTTATTATTCCTCCCTATCGCTCTTGGGACAGGTGGCGATAGGACAAGTCTATACAGATGAGCCCTCACCCTGGCATCACGACAGTTAAGGGTTAAACCAGCACCCTTTCATCACTGCACAGCTACACCCCATATACCCTATACCCCCACAAGCTTACCACATAAACAAAGCAATATAAATATATAACTTATAGAGACCGCGGGGGGTCTAAGTGTCTAAGGCTGCAGTATTCCTTTAAATTAACTCCTAAATGTTCGTCCACCATGTGTCCTCCTTCAGGTCCTGCTTGCAGTCCTCTTCTCTGGTCCTGCAGCGGCAAATGTACGGAAATGCAGGTGGGACCTCAGCTCTGCGAAGCGCTTCGCTCTCTGCCTGTCAATCAAGCAGTCGAGAGCAAGAGCTGTGCGCGCCGCGCTGAATACCTGTAACTCATAACACACGACAGAGACTCTTTAAAATCAGCGCCACAGGTCGGTTTCCGACAAATCTCTCATTAGTTGGAACGTAAAACCCTCATAATATGTCTATTGTCATCTATACAGTTGTGGTGGTGTTTATTAGATTCTTAGATCACATTACATCTTTCCACTGTATCAGTCCTTCTCGCTTTCTAGAAAAGTTCCAGACAACGAGACACATCTTATAGAAATGTAACTTAAGTATATTTAGAAAATGTACTTTATCCTTAACCGTGTGCGACTTAAAGGGGTATTCCGGGCAAAAACTTTTGGGGATAAGATGTCTGATCACAAGATCACCGCTGGATTTAGGGGGTTGAATTTAGGTCCAGCAGTCACGCCGACTTTAGCGGGGAGTTGTATTATAACTCATGGTTTAGTATTATCAGGCTTCGGCCTGGTCTTGTCTTTGAAAGTTGCACGGAACTCTACTCTCTGCTAGTCCGGAACCCAAGAGAGCGAGGATTGGCTGGCAGCTCCCTTATATGGGCAGGGGCTGGCCTTGAGCTCATTGGTCCATACCATCTGTCATTCACTTTACAAGGAATTATGGTCTAGACATGTGACCACACACGTGACCTAGGAAGGTCCTTCAACATACCCTAAGAGAATTAACATTAGTCACATGACTTAAGGTCCTGCGACACTATATACACAATTAAATACACAATTTAATACATATACAAACATCACAAAATTGAAGAAGGAAGAGGTGACTAGGGGCTATCCCACCAGGAGGACAATACCGGAACGAAGTAACTCTGACTTTGGAGACCACCATACAAGGTACGGTATACCATATGGTACCGGGACACCACCTTTATATGATTTGGCTAAGCATTTATTCAATACTTTTTTCTTATATGCTTTTTACTTTCTTGCGTTTTTCATATGTTAGGGTGCGTTCACACCACGTTTTCAGCCTACGGCCGGGGGAGGGGAGAACCGTGCGCTCCCGTACCCCAGCCAGACCGGCGCTGAAATCCTTTGACTTTAATTAGCCGACCAGAGTCACCGTTTGACTCCAGTCGGCTCATTTAGGACTCGTATCTGGTTTTCTGACTGGATAGGGGATAAGATGTCTGATCAATAGGGGCCCGCTGCTGAGACCCCCCGTGATCTCCCTGTAGCACCCGCATTCTATGCGGGTGCTGAATCTCCAGTTTCGGAAACCTCCGGGTTTCCGGGACTGGGGACATGACGTCACGCCACGCCCCCTCCATTCATGTCTATGGGAGGGGGCGTGACAGCCATAATGAGATATGCATATTGCTTGTATCAGATGATTCGTACCTATTACGGGAGGACAGATGGAATTTTTCAGTAGACAGTCCTGCGAGAGATATATTCAGGTATGTACAATACCGCCAATTTGTGCAACAAATAACTAACGATATAAAACGTAATCCCAGAATATAAGTGCACGACCATTATGTCTATAGGCGACACATCACGTGGAGAATAAACTAGATCTCGAGAAATATATCTGTAGACTTGTACTAGATATTCCACAACAAATATATACTTTATAGCAGTGGTCTTCAACCTGCGGGCCTCCAGATGTTGCAAAACTACAACTCCCAGCATGCCCGGACAGCCAACGGAGTTGTAGTTTTGAAACATCTGGAGGTCCGCAGGTTGAAGACCACTGCTTTATAGCGTATATGATAGCCGAAAGCCGTATAACCGCCGGCTGACGCGTGGTGGGAAGAACGTCTTAAGCCTCGACGCATAAATGTCATGTATCTTGCCAGCTTGATAACATATGAAAAACGCAAGAAAGTAAAAAGCATAAAAGAAATAAGTATTGAATAAATGCTTAGCCGAATCATATAAACAAAGCAATATAAATATATAACTTAAATCCACACACACACTTGTCATATTCCCCAACTGCACGTATATAATGAACAGTAAACAAAAGATAAGGAAGAAAAAGCAAATGTTATTTCATATAACGGTGTCACATAGGGGTCCTCCAATGGAAATTATTATTATTATTATTATTTTTTTAATCAACTGGTGCCAGAAAGATAACCCCTTAAGGATGGACCCATTTTTTACCTTAAAGGGGTACTCCGCCCCTAGACATCTTATCCCCTATCCAAAGGATAGGGGATAAGATGTCAGATCGCGGGGGGTCACGCCGCTGGGGACCCCTGGGATCTCAGCTGCAGCACTCACTTGTTGCGGCTACCAGAAACGCTGGAGGCTTCAGCTCCCAACCACGGTGACGGGAGATCGTGACATCACGACTCCGCCCCCCCGTGTGACGTCACACCCTGCCCCTCAATGCAAGTCTATGGGAGGGGGCGTGATGTCAAGATCTCCCGTCACCGTGGTCGTGAGACGTTAGGATGAGAGCCTCCAGCGCTGCCGGAAGCAGTTACAGGTGGGTGCTGCAGCTGAGATCCCTGACATCTTATCCCCTTTCCTTTCGATAGGGGATAAGATGTCTAGGGGCGGAGTACCCCTTTAAAGGAGATATCCAGTGGTGAAAAACGTATCCCCTATCCTAAGGATAGGGGATAAGTTTCAGATCGCGAGGGGGGTCCCCCCGGGATCTCCTGTACCTGTGTCTCTTTAAATGGTAATAACTTTAGAAGGCTTTTACTGAGCGGACCGATTCTGAGATTGTTTTTTTGTGTGACATATTGTACATTTTGTTGTGGTGCATTTTTGTTGACACATGCAGCATTTTTTGTGAAAAACTCCAAAATATTGTGAAAAACTGGAAAATTTTGTTTATGGTGTACACTGTGCGGTAAAAGTGATGTTACATTTATTCTGTGGGTCAGTACATTTTATATGGCGATACTGTCACGATGCCGGCTGGCAGGTGGTGGATCCTCTGTGCCAGAGAGGGATTGGCGTGGACCGTGCTAGAGGATCGGTTCTAAGTCACTACTGGTTTTCACCAGAGCCCGCCGCAAAGCGGGATGGTCTTGCTGCGGCGGTAGTGACCAGGTCGTATCCCCTAGCAACGGCTCAACCTCTCTGGCTGCTGAAGAAAGGCGCGGTACAAGGGAGTAGACAGAAGCAAGGTCGGACGTAGCAGAAGGTCGGGGCAGGCAGCAAGGATCGTAGTCAGGGGCAACAGCAGAAGGTCTGGAATCACAGGCAAGGAACACACAAGGAACGCTTTCACTGGCACTAGGGCAACAAGATCCGGCGAGGGAGTGAAGGGGAAGTGAGGTGATATAGGGAAGTGCACAGGTGTAAACACTAATTGGAACCACTGCACCAATCAGCGGTGCAGTGGCCCTTTAAATCGCAAAGACCCGGCGCGCGCGCGCCCTAGGGAGCGGGGCCGCGCGCGCCGGGACAGAACTGACGGGGAGCGAGTCAGGTACGGGAGCCGGGGTGCGCATCGCGAGCGGGCGCTACCCGCATCGCGAATCGCATCCCGGCCGGAGGTGGTAACGCAGCGCCCCGGGTCCGTGGAACCGACCGGGGCGCTGCAGTGAGGGAAGTGTAGCGAGCGCTCCGGGGAGGAGCGGGGACCCGGAGCGCTCGGCGTAACAGTACCCCCCCCCTTGGGTCTCCCCCTCTTCTTGGGGCCTGAGAACCTGAGGATCAGACTTTTGTCCAGGATATTGTCCTCAGGTTCCCAGGACCTCTCTTCTGGACCACAACCCTCCCAATCCACTAAAAAAAAAGTTTTTCCTCTGACCTTTTTTGAGGCTAAGATCTCTTTGACAGAGAAGATGTCCGAGGAGCCGGAAACAGGAGTGGGAGGAACAGATTTAGGAGAAAAACGGTTGAGGATGAGAGGTTTAAGAAGAGAGACGTGAAAGGCATTAGGGATACGAAGAGAAGGAGGAAGAAGAAGTTTGTAAGAGACAGGATTAATTTGACACAAAACTTTAAAAGGACCAAGATAGCGTGGTCCCAACTTATAGCTCGGGACACGGAAACGGACATATTTAGCGGAGAGCCATACCTTGTCTCCAGGGGAAAAAATGGGAGGAGCTCTTCTTTTCTTATCTGCGAATCTCTTCATGCGAGAAGAAGCCTGTAAGAGAGAATTTTGGGTCTCTTTCCATATGGTGGAAAGATCACGAGAAATTTCATCCACAGCGGGCAGACCAGAGGGCAAGGGGGTAGGGAGGGGGGGAAGAGGGTGACGGCCGTACACCACGAAAAACGGAGATTTGGAGGAAGATTCAGAGATTCTGAAATTATACGAGAATTCGGCCCAAGGTAGAAGATCTGCCCAGTCATCCTGGCGGGAGGAAACAAAGTGTCGTAAATAGTCACCCAAGATCTGGTTAATTCTCTCTACTTGTCCATTGGATTGAGGATGGTATGCAGAAGAAAAATTTAATTTAATCTTGAGTTGTTTACAGAGAGCCCTCCAGAATTTAGACACAAATTGGACGCCTCTATCCGAGACGATCTGTGTAGGCAACCCGTGAAGACGAAAAATGTGTACAAAAAATTGTTTAGCCAACTGAGGCGCTGAAGGAAGACCAGGAAGAGGGATGAAATGTGCCATTTTGGAGAATCGATCAACGACCACCCAAATAACAGTGTTGCCATGGGATGGGGGTAAGTCAGTAATAAAATCCATACCAATCAGAGACCAAGGTTGTTCGGGGACAGGTAGAGGATGAAGAAAACCAGCGGGCTTCTGGCGAGGAGTCTTATCCCGGGCACAGATAGTGCAGGCTCGCACAAAGTCCACCACATCAGTCTCTAGAGTCGGCCACCAATAGAAGCGAGAGATGAGTTGCACAGATTTCTTAATGCCCGCATGACCTGCGAGATGGGAGGAGTGACCCCATTTGAGGATCCCAAGGCGTTGGCGTGGAGAAACAAAGGTCTTTCCTGGAGGGGTTTGCCTGATGGAGGCTGGAGAAGTGGAAATCAGGCAGTCAGGAGGAATGATGTGTTGAGGAGAGAGTTCAATTTCAGAGGCATCTGAGGAACGAGAGAGAGCATCGGCCCTAATGTTCTTATCAGCAGGCCGAAAGTGAATTTCAAAATTAAATCGGGCAAAGAACAGAGACCACCTGGCCTGACGAGGATTCAGCCGTTGGGCAGACTGGAGGTAGGAGAGGTTCTTGTGATCGGTGTAAATAATAACTGGAAATCTTGATCCCTCCAGCAGATGCCTCCATTCCTCAAGTGCTAATTTAATGGCTAGAAGCTCTCGATCCCCGATGGAGTAGTTCCTCTCCGCCGGAGAGAAGGTCCTGGAAAAAAAACCACAAGTAACAGCATGCCCGGAAGAGTTTTTTTGTAGAAGGACAGCTCCAGCTCCCACTGAGGAGGCATCAACCTCCAATAGGAAGGGTTTAGATGGGTCAGGTCTGGAGAGCACGGGAGCCGAAGAAAAGGCAGACTTGAGTCGTTTAAAGGCGTCTTCCGCTTGAGGAGGCCAAGACTTGGGATCGGCATTTTTTTTTGTTAAAGCCACAATAGGAGCCACAATGGTAGAAAAATGTGGAATAAATTGCCTGTAATAATTGGCGAACCCCAAAAAACGTTGGATGGCACGGAGTCCGGAGGGGCGTGGCCAATCTAAGACGGCAGAGAGTTTATCTGGGTCCATTTGTAGTCCCTGGCCAGAGACCAAGTATCCTAGAAAAGGAAGAGATTGGCATTCAAACAGACATTTCTCTATTTTGGCATAGAGTTGATTATCACGAAGTCTCTGAAGAACCATACGGACATGCTGGCGGTGTTCTTCAAGATTGGCAGAAAAAATCAGGATATCGTCCAGATATACAACAACACAGGAGTATAGGAGATCACGAAAAATTTCATTAACAAAGTCTTGGAAGACGGCAGGGGCGTTGCATAGACCAAAGGGCATGACCAGATACTCAAAGTGTCCATCTCTGGTGTTAAATGCCGTTTTCCATTCATCCCCCTCTCTGATGCGGATGAGATTATAAGCACCTCTTAAGTCCAGTTTGGTAAAAATATGGGCACCTTGGAGACGATCAAAGAGTTCAGAGATGAGGGGTAGGGGGTAGCGGTTCTTAACCGTGATTTTATTAAGACCGCGGTAGTCAATGCAAGGACGTAGAGAGCCATCTTTTTTGGACACAAAGAAAAATCCGGCTCCGGCAGGAGAGGAGGATTTACGGATAAAGCCCTTTTTTAAATTTTCTTGGACGTATTCAGACATGGCAAGAGTCTCTGGGACGGACAGAGGATAGATTCGGCCCCGGGGTGGAGTAGTGCCCGGGAGGAGGTCAATGGGACAATCATAAGGCCTGTGAGGAGGTAGAGTCTCAGCTTGTTTTTTGCAAAAAACGTCCGCAAAGTCCATATAGGCCTTAGGGAGACCGGTTACATGAGGAAGCACAGGGACACGGCAAGGTTTACTGGGAACCGGTTTTAAGCAGTCCTTGGAACAAGAGGGCCCCCAACTCTTGATCTCCCCAGTGGACCAATCCAGGATTGGGGAATGGAGTTGAAGCCAGGGAAGTCCAAGAAGGATTTCAGAAGTGCAATTGGGGAGGACCAACAGTTCAATCCTCTCATGATGAGATCCGATGCACATTAGAAGGGGCTCCGTGCGGAAACGTATAGTACAGTCCAATCTTTCATTGTTTACACAATTAATGTAGAGGGGTCTGGCGAGACTGGTCACCGGGATGTTGAACCTGTTGACGAGAGAGGCCAAGATAAAATTTCCTGCAGATCCAGAGTCCAAGAAGGCCACAGCAGAGAAGGAGAAGGCAGAGGCAGACATCCGCACAGGCACAGTAAGACGTGGAGAAGCAGAGTAGACATCAAGGACTGTCTCACCTTTGTGCGGAGTCAGCGGACGTCTTTCCAGGCGGGGAGGACGGATAGGACAATCCCTCAGGAAGTGTTCGGTACTAGCACAGTACAGGCAGAGATTCTCCATGCGGCGTCGTGTCCTCTCTTGGGGTGTCAGGCGAGACCGGTCGACCTGCATAGCCTCCACGGCGGGAGGCACAGGAACAGGTTGCAGGGGACCAGAGGAGAGAGGAGCCGGGGAGAAGAAACGCCTCGTGCGAACAGAGTCCATATCCTGGCGGAGCTCCTGACGCCGTTCGGAAAAACGCATGTCAATGCGAGTGGCAAGATGGATGAGTTCATGTAGGTTAGCAGGGATTTCTCGTGCGGCCAGAACATCTTTAATGTTGCTGGATAGGCCTTTTTTAAAGGTCGCGCAGAGTGCCTCATTATTCCAGGATAATTCTGAAGCAAGGGTACGGAACTGTACGGCATACTCGCCAACGGAAGAATTACCCTGGACCAGGTTCAACAGGGCAGTCTCAGCAGAAGAGGCTCGGGCAGGTTCCTCAAAGACACTTCGAATTTCCAAGAAGAAGGAGTGTACAGAGGCAGTGACGGGGTCATTGCGGTCCCAGAGCGGTGTGGCCCAAGCCAGGGCTTTTCCAGACAGCAGGCTGACTACGAAAGCCACTTTAGACCTTTCGGTGGGGAACTGGTCCGACATCATCTCCAAGTGTAATGAACATTGGGAAAGAAAGCCACGGCAAAACTTAGAGTCCCCATCAAATTTATCCGGCAAGGATAGTCGTATTCCAGAAGCGGCCACTCGCTGCGGAGGAGGTACAGGAGCTGGCGGAGGAGATGATTGCTGGAGCTGTGGTAGTAACTGTTGTAGCATAACAGTCAGTTGAGACAGCTGTTGGCCTTGTTGCGCAATCTGTTGTGACTGCTGGGCGACCACCGTGGTGAGGTCAGCGACAACTGGCAGAGGAACTTCAGCGGGATCCATGGCCGGATCTACTGTCACGATGCCGGCTGGCAGGTGGTGGATCCTCTGTGCCAGAGAGGGATTGGCGTGGACCGTGCTAGAGGATCGGTTCTAAGTCACTACTGGTTTTCACCAGAGCCCGCCGCAAAGCGGGATGGTCTTGCTGCGGCGGTAGTGACCAGGTCGTATCCCCTAGCAACGGCTCAACCTCTCTGGCTGCTGAAGAAAGGCGCGGTACAAGGGAGTAGACAGAAGCAAGGTCGGACGTAGCAGAAGGTCGGGGCAGGCAGCAAGGATCGTAGTCAGGGGCAACAGCAGAAGGTCTGGAATCACAGGCAAGGAACACACAAGGAACGCTTTCACTGGCACTAGGGCAACAAGATCCGGCGAGGGAGTGAAGGGGAAGTGAGGTGATATAGGGAAGTGCACAGGTGTAAACACTAATTGGAACCACTGCACCAATCAGCGGTGCAGTGGCCCTTTAAATCGCAAAGACCCGGCGCGCGCGCGCCCTAGGGAGCGGGGCCGCGCGCGCCGGGACAGAACTGACGGGGAGCGAGTCAGGTACGGGAGCCGGGGTGCGCATCGCGAGCGGGCGCTACCCGCATCGCGAATCGCATCCCGGCCGGAGGTGGTAACGCAGCGCCCCGGGTCCGTGGAACCGACCGGGGCGCTGCAGTGAGGGAAGTGTAGCGAGCGCTCCGGGGAGGAGCGGGGACCCGGAGCGCTCGGCGTAACAGATACCCATTTTGTATCGCTTTCTATCTTCTTTTTTCTTTTCTGAGCAAAATTCTTTTTCTGCCATTCATTTTCCAACAGCCGTAACTTTTTTATTTTTCGTCCGACGCCATTGAGTAAGGGCTTATTTTTTGTGGGATGAACTGTACTTTTTATTGTTATCATTTTTGCAATACATGCTACCTTTTGATCTTTTCTACACTGCCTTTTGTACAAAAATTGGAGAATTTTGTGCTTTTTTATGGGTTTTTTTTTTTTACGGCGTTCACCGTGCGGGATAATTTACATTATAGTTTTATAGTACACGTCATTACGGATGTGGCAATACCTATTATGTATATGATTTGTGTTTTTGATCTTTTTTGGTGATAATACAGGGCTTTTATTGGGAAAGTGGCAATTTTTTATTATTTTTTTACTTTTATTGAAGAACTTTTTGTTTTATCTTTTACACTTTTTACAGGTTATACTATGCTGCAATCCATTTGTACTGCAGCACAGTCTGACCCGATCAGCTGCACACACGACAGCCTCTGGCTGGATCTCACAGGCTTCCATAGCAGACATAGGTCATGATCTTAGCTCCTGCTGCCATAGCAACCAATGGCGACTCACGATCGTATCACAGTGACGCCGTTGGTGAACAGGGGGAGCGCACTCAGGATTGATCACGGCATCTACAGGGTTAATGCTGCCGGGGCCGGCGCGATCGTGGCTCCGGCAGCTGTGGCGGGACTCCGGCTGTGATTGACAGCCAGGTCCCGCCGCCGATCTTCTGTGCTGCCTGCGGCAGTGCCGGAGATCGCTAGGACGTATGCATACGTCCCGGTGCGCGAACGTGTCGGGTGCTGGGACGTATGCATACGTCCTATAGCGGGAAGGGGTTTAACAGATTTGTAAATTACTTCTATTAAAAAATCTTAATCCTTCCAGTACTTATGAGCTGCTGAATATTACAGAGGAAATTCTTTTCTTTTTGGAACACAGAGCTCTCTGCTGACATCACAAGCACAGTGCTCTCTGCTGACATCTCTGTCCATTTTTAAAAACTGCCCAGAGTAGGAGAAAATTCCCATAGCAAACATATGCTGCTCTGGACAGTTCCTAAAATGGACAGAGATGTCAGCAGAGAGCACTGTGCTCGTGATGTCAGCAGAGAGCTCTGTGTTCCAAAAAGAAAAGAATTTCCTCTGTAGTATACAGCAGCTAATAATTACTGGAAGGATTAAGATTTTTTTAATAGAAGTAATTTACAAATCTGTTTAACTTTCTGGCACCAGTTCATAAAAAAAAAAAAAAATAATAAGTTTTCCACCGGAGTACCCCTTTAAGTTATATATTTATATTGCTTTGTTTATATGATTCGGCTAAACATTTTTTTCAATACTTATTTCTTGCTTTTTACTTGCTTGTGTTTTTCATATGTTATGGTGCTTTCACACCACGTTTTCAGCCTACGGCTGCCTGATCCGGCTGGGGGAGGGGAAACCGTGCGCTCCCGTACCACAGCCGGGCCGGAGCTGAAATCCATTGACTTTAATGAGCCGACTGGAGTCACCGTTTGACTCTGGTCGGCTCATTTTCGAACCAGATAAGGGGCATAAATGAGCCGACAGGAGTCAAACGGTAGCCTGAAAACGTGGTGTGAAAACAGCCTTATCAAGCTGGCAATATACTTAACATTTACCGTATTTTTCGCCGTATAAGACGCACTTTTTCTTCCCCAAAACTGGGGGGGAAAAGTTCGTGCGTCTTATACGGCAAATACACATTAAAACCCTGTCCTATCGCGGCGGTCCCTGCGACCATCAACGGCCGGGACCCGCGGTTAATACAGGACGTCACCGATCGCGGTGATGCCCTGTATTAACCCTTCAGACACGGTGATCAAAGCTGACCGCCGCGTCTGAAGCGAAAGTGACACTAACCCGTCTTCTCAGTCGGACTGTTCTGGACCGCCGCGATGAAATCGCAGCGTCCCGAACAGGTTACAGGACACCGGGAGGGACCTTACCTGCCTCCTCGGTGTCTGCTCCGTGCCGGGATCCCCTGCATGGCCGGCGCTCTCCTTCGTCGTCATCACGTCATCGCGCACACCGTCCCGTCATCCAATAGGAGCGGCGTGCGTAGCGACGTGATGGTGGCGACGGAGAGCGAGGATCCCGGGCAGCAGAGACGTTCCGGAGAGACAGGGACACCACGCGGACGCGGCGATAGAGATGGAGGGCGACATCCAGGGCAGCGGTGACGGGTCCGGAGCGGCGGGGACACGTGTGAGTATTACCTCCTATACCAGTGGTCTTCAACCTGCGGACCTCCAGATGTTGCAAAACTACAACTCCCAGCATGCCCGGACAGCCAACGGCTGTCCGGGCATGCTGGGAGTTGTAGTTTTGCAACATCTGGAGGTCCGCAGGTTGAAGACCACTGGTATAGGAGGTAGTACTCATGTGTCCCCGCCGCTCCGGACTCCGGCTGTCCGGGCATGCTGGGAGTTGTAGTTTTGCAACATCTGGAGGTCCGCAGGTTGAAGATCACTGTCCTATACTTTACATTGTATTTGGTTCAGAATCTTTTTTTTTCTAGATTTTCCTCCTTTAAAATTGGGTGCGTCCTATATGGCGGAGTGTCTAATATGGCGAAAAATACGGTATGTGTCGAGGTTTAAGACGTTGTTCACACCACGCGTCAGCCAGCGGTTATACGGCTTTCGGCTATCATATACGCTATAAAGTATATATTTGTTGTGGAATATCTAGTACAAGTCTACAGATATATTTATTGAGATCTAGTTTATTCTCCACGTGATGTGTCGCCTATAGACATAATGGTCGTGCACTTTTTTCTGGGATTACATTTTATATTGCCAGTTATTTTTTGCACGTATTGGCGGTACAGTATTGTACATACCTGAATATATCTGTCGCAGGACTGTTTACCGAAAAATTCCATCTGTCCTCCCGTAATAGGTACGAATCATTTGATGCAAGCAATATGCATATCTCATTATGAAAAGAACTGAATATTCAAAAGTTGTATTCTATTTGTTGTATTCTACGGTTTTGGTTTTGTTCGTTTT
This sequence comes from Hyla sarda, assembly GCF_029499605.1. NCBI lineage: Eukaryota > Metazoa > Chordata > Amphibia > Anura > Hylidae > Hyla > Hyla sarda. Next base: position 398,994,891 of record NC_079192.1, on the reverse strand, counting down.
TTGCTTGTTTGTGACACGCGCATTTCTTAGGTTTGTCTGTTATTTGGATGTCATGTTTTGTTTTTTTTTGGCGTATTTAGACTACATATTCGGTTTCCTTTCACATTGTTTACACATAGTTTAATGAATATATCTAATCACGCATTCGGCCTCCGGCAATTACGACGACGAACGCGAGGCAGGGTGTGAGTCCGTCACCATTATGCTGCACCTGTGAATCGTACCTGAAGTCTGAAAGGGCACAACGTCAGTTCCGGCTTGAGATGCCAATGGGCGTATCTGAATTTGGGTCGGTTTCATTTGTACCTGTGTATTTAAACCCCTCAGTCCGGTGGTATCATTGCCATGAATAAGAGCCTATGCTCGAAACGAGTCGGCGTTTCACACCTGATTTTGTGAGTGACATGTCACTTTCCATCATTGGAATGACTTTTTAACCTTGTATCAAGTGAACGTTAAGTTTTAATTTTGAATTTCTTGGGAGCTGGATTTTTTCTTTTTTCCTTTTTCATCTGTCTTCTCCTAGCGGGGAATAACGGTTCCCCGCACCCGTGCTTCCGGACCACATTATCCAAGTGCTCGTTGATACATCAGGTCTCGGTGAGCTGATCTATGTTTCCTTTCTTTATCTATGCATCGGCAGAGAGCACTGTGGTCCGACAGAAAAGAAATTCAAAAAGAAAATTACTTCCTGTGGAGCATACGGAAGCTGATAAGTACTGGGAGGATTAAGATTTTTAAATTGAAGTAATTTACAAATTTGTATAACTTTATGGTATAAGTTGATTTAAAAAAAAAAAAATTTCACTGGAGTACCCATTTAAATGGGTACTCTGCAACTAGACATCTTATCCCCTATCCAAAGGATAGGGCATAAGATGTCAGATCGCGGGTGTCCCGCCGCTGGGGACCCCTGGGATCTCGGCTGTAGCACCCACCAGTTGCGGCTTCCGTCAGCGCTGGAGGCTTTGGCTCCCGACCACGGTGACGGGAGATCGTGACACCATGACTCCGCCCCGTGTGACGTCACGCCCCGCCCCTCAATGCAAGTCTATGGGAGGGGGCGTGACATCCGTCACGCCCCCTCCCATAGACTTGCATTGAGGGGGCGGGGCATGATGTCACACGGGGGCGGAGTCATGACGTCACAATCTCCCGTCACCGTAGTCGTGAGGCGTTAGGATGAGAGCCTCCAGCGCTGCCGGAAGCCGCAACAGGTGGGTGCTGCAGCCGAGATCCCAGGGGTCCCCAGCGGCGGGACCCCGGCGATCTGACATCTTATCCCCTATCCTTTCAATAGGGGATAAGATGTCTAGGGGCGGAGTACCCCTTTAAGTGGGGTCTATTGGGTTTCTGGCAAGTTTTTTAGTATTTTATCAAACAAAATGTATAGTATTTCTTATGGCAGCCACTGCAGGTGTAAACCCATCCTAAATTGAAGGGAGCAGATTTTGGGGGGTGTCGTCTCATGGGGGGACAGATGCACTAAGTGTTTAACATGGTGCTCAATCTTTTTGGTTTCTAAAAACTGCAGTGGCTATAAGAAAACTGAGATTGTTGGGTTTGAGCCTTTTGAATAGCATTTGTAATGGTTTCCTGGATGATTGTGGGGATGTTAGTTTCCTAGTGAGTTCAAAGGATACTTTCTCAGATAATCTATGTATTAGGCATTATCGGCTTTGGCGCTGACTGAGGGGCTCAGCGCATGCTGATTGGGCGTTATAAGGGCAGCACATTGCCTGTTGTGTTATCACTGGTTTGAAAAGTTGATATTTTTGCATTTTTCTTAAAAAAAGAGCAATACATTTCATCAACTGTTCGACAAGTCAGTCCATTGGTCTACAACTCCCAGTCCATTGGTCTACAACTCCCCCCGGCCATCTACGGCCTATTGTTAGGCTTACACTTAGACATTACACTGTCTAACTTTGAGAATGACTTAGCTTAACTTATCTTGCCATTATCCCAAGCTAATGCGTGCCTTCATATCCTCCCTGCTGCTTCAGTGTCTGCGGCATACATGTCCTTCTGATCGCATGGCCGGATTGTGAATGCATCACTGAATGCATTATGTCACATGGTATAATCCATAATGAGACAGGATAAAGCCTTATTTTCACATTTGTGTTATTCCGAACCATTATTTTTTTTCTAGAAAAAAAAACAAAACTCTAACGATTCTGTAATGTTTCGGTTGCATCAATTTTTTTCTATTTCCTCTGGATTTTTCGTTTCGGTGGGCAGAATAGCATAGTCCGCTTAGATAGCTATATTATTCTATTCCGGAAGATGCTACAGACAACTGAAGATCCCTACTAAAGCATGGTGAAGCGTGGTATGCTGTAGTGCCACCATGCTTCTTTGGCGTCCAAACAGTTTAGGGCTTTGGGGACTGAAGGAGTGTGTGTGGTTGAACCACATGAGGTGCCTGGAGAACCTGCTGTGGCCTGTCAGGAAAGGAAGGCCTGGACTTGCTCACTAAGGATGGTCAAGTGACAAGGGACACCTGTCAGTGACAAACAACAAAAAACGTGCTCTCAAATGGCTGGAGGTGCTCAACCCCAAATGCGGTTGTGCATTTATACTGGGGGAGCAGATCCTGCCCTTGTACTCCGTTGCTAGGGGCGATCCCCAGCATAAAAATGCATACAATGGAGGATGCCTGCAGCGGACTACAAGTGCCACAATAGAATCCTACTCCAGATAAACGGTGTGGATGTGTAACAATTAGAATAATACAATACAGGAATATGGGTGCACTACTGTGGTGGATGTATACAATGACATTGGCTAATCCCTCAACACTGATGTTAAAATTGAGACAGTATATCCTTGTATGAAGGACACACCAGAGCCTGCACACCAACGCCAAGGTTTCTCAAATGGCGCGGGACCTAACGCTAAACCTACCTGTGCGTGATAAGCAAAACAGGGGCCAGTGGGCAATTACGGCAGCATTCGATCGACACCTGTCAGTGACCCTCAGTTTAGAAATGGCCAGAGTGGTGGGCTGCAGCAAGGTCCAAGTTGTGTCGCTGAAGGTCATCCGGTTAGCTACTTAGGGAAGGTGTACCTTGTAGCTGCAGAGCAAATGTGGTGAGGGTGTTGGAAGGGCAGATGTTATTAACCCTAAGTGTTCGTGACACCAGGGCGTGGTTATCCTCTACACCACCCGAGGTATGGCCGCTGGTTCATGGGCCAGATGAAGGGGTAAATAAGCACACCGATGCAAGGTTACGGAACAACGACACTTTACTGAGGCAGACAGGATGTTAAAGTCTTTACAGCTCAGCTTAGGCCCAAGGAGATGCTCAGTGAACTTTAAGGAGCTTGTTGGCTCGCTGGGACTTGAAGTGGATTTGGACTGAATTATGCAACCCACGCTGACTTGAGTGACTTGAAAGACTTGACTATCTTGACTAGACTGGTCCCCTGTATTCGTGCTTACCGCCAGGCTTTGACTTTCACCTGCTGGCGTTACTGGTAGTAGCTGCTTGATTGGGCCTTGGTCTCCTTCAGGAACACCAGACAACTTCTCAGGTCTTCACTTCACTGTAAGACTGACTAGGCTAGCTCCTCCCAAGTATATATGAGAGCAATTTGGAGGAATCCCATAGGTCACCAACAAGTCACCTGTTCACTTGCACCTTCCTTGTTTACAGAGGCCTTAGAAACAATATTTAAAGAGACAGACACATCAAAAGATTAACCAGCATATAACATAAGAACTTTTAACACTTTAGAGTCCATAACAGGGATGTGGACCAAGGAGAACACTGAAAGGGAAGCCGCCACACAGGACGGACAGGTATACAGGAAGACAACTCCTGTACTGGGCCACCACACAAACATAAAAGAAAAAATAACTCTCTAGTGTAAGACCACCTTGCATATATGAACTAATAAAATAAGGGTGTGTGCTCACCTTTAGGTGTTGGGCTTGTGATGCCAGTGGGGTGCAATGCAGGGTAGATGTTATAACCCAAGGGGCAGATGTTATTAACCCCTTCTTAATGTGACGCCAGGGCATGGTTTAGCCTTAACCACCTGAAAGTAATACCTCTGGTCCTGGGCTAGGCATGGGGGCAATGAAGAAACCGATGCCAAATTACGGACAAACGGCAGCTTTACTGAGGGTAGACAGGTGACACAGTCTATGCAGTACAGCCAGAATCCCAAGGAGGTGACCAGTGACACTGGGGGACCTCTCAGGCTTGCTGGGACTTGCAGTAGGTAGAGACACTTTAATGCAGGCCACAGTGACTAGACAATTGACTTGACTGATGACTGACTTGCGATTGACTAGACGATGACTGTAGCTTACTTGAGCTGACTTGTGGGTGCAGAATTTTGGCTTGAGGCCTCCAATGCTCCGGACACACACACAGACGACTGCACTGGACCTCAGCAGGAATAGCAATGAGCTAAGAGACAGATTGCAGCCTGTCCCCTGGTTATATAGGGGACTGTGCAAGGAGCCCATAGGTCACTTGGGGGGGGTCACCTGGTCACTAGTGCCTCCTGGGTAACAATCACATGGTATAACAATTAAAGAAACATTACACTTATAAAATATGTACACTGTGGGTAACACTGGAGGGGGGCCCGGGGGACATGAAGGGACACTGCCTGACAGGGCAGGAGAGGTACGGGGAACACCATCCCATACTGGGCCACCACAAGCTCAAGACCCAAGACATTAATTCACATATAGGAAGTAAAGATGTCTACGGCTGCCGTCTTTAGGGAGGCCTTGTCTGTGGGATACACTAAGTCCTGAGAAAACTAGTCAGTTTTCTCAGGATTTAGTGGAAGTCTTTGTGGGGTTCTTATAAACAGCAACCCCTGTGGCCTTTATAGAAGCCTGTGTGTCCTGTAAGCCTGTGGGACACTGATATTGGGACTACCTGGAAAGAAAGTGGAGTAAGAGAAGAATAAGCAGACCCCTTATTTGACCAGGGTCCTTAGGCAGAACCCCCGTATATTGCTCTGGGGTTGGCCTCGTTGCTGGCACAAAATTCAGAAATATAAATATAACAATAGAAGAATCCATACAGAACAAAGTAATTCATGCTTTATTTGTTTTTCCAGAAAGTTGGATTGAACGTTGTCTCAGTGAAAGCGAAAACAAGCGGTATTCAAGTCACACATCCCTGGGCAACGTTTCTAATGAAGAAAGTAAGTATTTCTTGTACGATTTTTATAAAGCGGCGTTTCTCAACCACGGACAGGTAAATGCGGCCCAGTTTTACACATGCATAATATGAGGGCATTTCTGTACCCATACTACATGTGCAAATCTGAGCAATGGGTCTCAATGATTCTGATAGTCCAGGTGATCAGACCTTCTGTTGGGCCCATATTACTCCCATATGAAACTGGCCATACAGTCAGTAAAATATCTGCATGGTCTTGGACCTTTTGTGGGAAGCTTTGTCTTTATTGAATGGAGATTTGTGTCCTAGACATTGAAATTGGGCTCTGTATGGCACAAAAGAGATATACCGTATATACTCGAGTATAAGCCGACCCGAATATAAGCCGAGGCCCCTAATTTTACCCCAAAAACCCAGGAAAAGTTATTGACTCGACTATAAGCCTAGGGTGGAAAATACATCATCCCCCCATGTCATCATCCAGACCCCCGTCATCATCCCCCTCTTCATCATCAGCGCCTGTCAATCCCTTCATCAGTGGTCTTCAACCTGCGGACCTCCAGATGTTGCAAAATTACAACTCCCAGCATGCCCGGACAGCCATCGGCTGTCCGGGCATGCTGGGTGTTGTAGTTTTGAAACCTCTGGAGGTCCGCAGGTTGAAGACCACTGCGGTCTTCATCATCATCCCCCCCCCCCTTTTGTTTTGTACTCACCTCCCCTCGGCGGTAAGTTAGGGTGAACTGGTCCGGGCCATCTATGCTGCAGGGACCGTCCGGTGGGGATGGTTAGTCATTCCGGGCTGTCCATTTTCACCGGGGGGGGCCTCTTCTCCGCGCTTCGGGCCTTGACTAGTGACATTGCCTTGACGACGACGCATGAACGTCCCTGTCCGTCGTTGTAAAGGCAACGTCACTACTCCGGGGCCGGGTCCGAAGCGCGGAGAAGAGCCCCCCCGGTGAAAATGGACAGCCCGCAACGACTAACCATCCCCACCGGATGGTCCATGCAGCATAGATGGCCCGGACTAGCTCACCCTTCCTTCCCACCGAGGCGAGGTGAGTACAAAATAAAAGGGGGGGGGGGGGGGCTGGATGATGACGAAGATGGCTGCAGTGGTCTTCAACCTGCGGACCTCCAGAGGTTTCAAAACTAGTTGTACTTTTGCAACATCTTGAGGTCCGCAGGTTGAAGACCACTGATGAAGGGATTGACAGGTGGAGAGTTCACTCGAGTATAAGCCGAGGGGGGCATTTTCAGCACGAAAAATCGTGCTGGAAAACTCTGCTTATACTCGAGTATATACAGTAGACATAGAGAAGAGTTAAAAAGGTAGGAATAGGCAAACTCAATGACCAGATGACCAAGGACCATCCACTGGGAATTTCGAAATTTCATTGTCTCCAGTGTAATTTTGCTGCACCTTGGTGCACACAGCAGAATACTCTTCATTCTTTCAGCCGATCCGCTTGCATGTCCGAGCGGTCTAGTGGAGCCTGCTGTGCATGGAATGTCTGCCCGGGCTACATTCTGTAATGTGAATGTGCCCCAATACTGGCTCGAAAATAAAGTTGGTTGCAAAGTGGAATACAAATCAATTGGGTGATAAATAAGTCTAAATATAAACCCTCTAAAGTAAGGTTTACTCCGTTTATTAGATTTGCCATATTTGGGGCTGTTATTGTGCCAGTACGGTAGTTGAAATGTACAGCTGTTACGAACTGGTGCAGATTTTCACCATAATTTTAACCAAATTTTTTTTTACCAAATTTTGTCTGTCTGTGTTTTAAAGTGATAAAAGTGACATTAAAATACTAAATAGTCAAAAAAATTGCACAAATGGGGCTTGCACAGAATCGAGTCAGCACAAATTATGTAACAAAGTCACCCTGTTGACTAAAGTCGAAAAGAAAGATAGAAATTGTACTACAACATAGAGGTAAGTAGGAATGAAGCACTCGCCAGGTCTTGATAGGTGACACCAATTCTTTATTGGTTATTAGCGTGCACCGATGTTGTACATGTGAGAAGAGCGGATAGATGGAGCTGGGTGGGGGAATGAGGAAAGATAGAAATCGTATTGGTCAGGTAGCTTATAAGAAAAAAACAAAAAAACTACCGCTACTACTAATAATAACAAGTGTCAGTAACCATTTTTATTATATATATTACTGTATGGAAATGTTAATTTTGTTGTATCTGTCTAATATTTTCTAGCAGATGAAGAAAAGGAAAACAGGGCATCCAAACCGCACTCCACCCCGGCCACTCTACAATGGTATTTAGACTTTTTTATGCTTTTTATGTTTTTTCTTAATTTATGTAAAGCATCAGTATTTGTCATATATAACCTTTCCAAATGCAAATAAGACTGGATTTACGGTAGAGTCAATCTAGACATCTTCCATGCCAACTCTCATGTGATTGATGCCCAAAATTTTGGCAGCGTTGAGATGTTCACCAACAAATACCGTCTCTTTATTATCTCCCAAACTGTGAACTATGACATCACTTCTCCTTGTCTCTATTAAATCTAATTATACGCACATACCAAACACGTTCGCCGCTCCGCACTTAGCAACCGCCCATCAGTATATATAAGAAAAACTGTTAAAGTTTAGGTCAATTAAAATTCCTGTCTTCAAAGAATAATTGAAGTTCTTCCGAGGCAGATGAGAGAAATATAGAGAGACGGTATACATAGAAGGAGAATAGGTTTGGTAACGTTCAATCATACCTCTTATTGTATTGTATGGATAAAAGCGAGAAAATAGAGTTGGGGGTTTATGTTTGTGATCATTAAAAATCCAGGTACAATAGTGTTTTGTATCTCAGCCTAATGAGTGAATGAAAGAGGAAGAGGAGCAGTCGTGAGAATATTGAATGGAGGAAGATGCGCTCATATTCTAGCTCCCCTAACGTTCCAACATTACACCCCCCATGTCTTCCTGGTGCTCCATCACAATAGCCATTTCCTCTTTGTTCTCCACATACGTTCCTCGGAAAGAAGAAAGGTATGGCCATTGGTCACTTACATTGGAAATGGAAAGACAAATTCACCTTAAAGGGGTATTCCGGGCAAAAACATTTTATCCGGGGGGCCCGCTGCTGAGACCCCCCATGATCTCCCTGCAGCACTCACATTCTATGCGGAGACTGCGTCTCTAGTTTCGGAAACCTCCGGGTTTCCGGGACTGGGGACGTGACGTCACGCCCCCTCCATTCATGTCTATGGGAGGGGGCGTGACGACCGTCACGCCCCCTCCCATAGACATGAATGGAGAGGGCGTGGCGTGACGTCACATCCCCAGTCCTGGAAACCCGGAGGTTTCCAAAACTGGAGATTCAGCACCCGCATAGAATGCGGGTGCTGCAGGGAGATCGCGGAGGGTCTCAGCAGCCGGCCCCCCACGATCAGACATCTTATCCCCTATCCTTTGGATAAGGGATAAAATGTTTTTGCCCGGAATACCCTTTTAAGGAAAAAGGAGAGGAACCTCCATTGGCTCCATAGTAGCACCACCCATGGCTTACCGATTCCATTAAGTCATATGTCAATGCTATAAGCTACCAGTTTGACTTCCAGTATTCCAGTTCCATAACTAAGTGCCTGGACCAAATAAAGCAAGGGAATCCTGTGCCAGATCCACAAAGCTACCATGATATCATAGACTTTGCTAGGTGTACAACACCCCACAGGTGACTGATATTAGCTGCTTCTCTTATAATACTCCAGCACTGATATAACCCCCAGAGACATTACATCATATGTGACTGATATCAGCCGCCCCTCTTATAATGCTCTAGTACTGATATCACCCCCAAAAACATTACATCATATGTGACTAGAAAGAAGAGAATGTCCAGCGCCAGACTCGTGCAAGGAACTTCTTTATTAGGTTGCCATGGGAAACGACAGGAACTCAAGCAATGTGATGCGTTTCGGCCCACAGGGCCTTAGTCATGCCTAAGGCCCTGTGGGCCGAAACGCATCACATTACTTCAGTTCCTGTCGTTTCCCATGGCAACCTAATAAAGAAGTTCCTTGCACGAGTCTGGCGCTGGACATTCTCTTCTTTCTATGTGCTAAGTAGACTAGTCCAGTCCGAGCGCAATCCCAAGGGTGAGCTGGATATAACCCTTTTGCTGTTTCTATCATATGGGACTGATAATGCTCCAGTATTGATATAACCTCCAGGGACATTGGTGGTGGTGGTGGTGGTGGTGGTGGTGGTGGGGGATGTCACAGAGCAATAACCCTTCCCAATACACTGGCCATATAGTGGTAATCATATTAGGATAAGCTTACAGTTAAAAGCACTGCTCTCCCACATCTACCGCAGTATATAACAGTATGGGCGTCCTGAGAATCCCATTGAAGTTGACTGGGGCTCAAGGGAGGGGCGGTTAAAACCTTTAAACAGCCCCCTTGCATACACCCCTGCATTATACACATGTGCACCTTACATACTGTACATACATGTATACATCATATACACCTAAAAAAGAGAGCGTAATCACCTGCCATGATTGCCCATTGCTGCCTTTCCGACAGCTCCTGGTTCCTGCCTCATACTGCTGCTTCCTGGACCATATGACAGGTCGACCCCACAGGAACTGCTCGCTAAGCCAATCACCGACCACAACGACGACCCACCTTGGCCACTGATTGACTGAATGGACAGTTCCTGTAGGTTTGTCAGGTCACTGGAACCAGCGGCGTGGGCTGAGATTTTGTAATGATAGCGGGGGGGGTTGGGGGATTGGAGCAGGTGAGTATGCTTTATTTTTTATTTGTTTTCTCACAGTTTGTATGGGGCTGGAATACCCAGAATTCTTTAAAAACATTCCCAATATATTTTCTTATGTGGATTTTCCATTTCTATGAAGGTTGGAAGAAAACTATGAAATTGCAGAGGGTGTCTGCATCCCCCGAAGTGCCCTCTATATGCATTACTTGGACTTCTGTGAGAAAAATGACACACAACCGGTGAACGCCGCCAGTTTTGGCAAGGTAGGCTTGTTACTTACCAGATTTACAATTGAAGTGTTTAAAGGGGTACTCAGCAGAGAGCACTGTGGACAGACAGAAAGGAAATTCAAAAAGAAAAGAACTTCCTCTGTAGTATACAGCAGCTGATAAGTACTGGAAGGATTAAGATTTTTAAATTTAAGTAATTTACAAATCTGTTTAATGTTCTGGCCCCAGTTGATTAAAAAAATTATTGTTTTCCACCGGAGTACCCCTTTAACTATGCCCAGGATTATTAGGCTGTAAGTAAAGTTAGAACTCTGACCCTTGTAAATATTTTTCAAGTAGGGTTATTTTTTTTTAAAGTTTTACAGTCCACAGTGTTATGTTTCAGTATTACACATACAGAGCTTCCTTAGACACAGATTATACATAGAAAGCCGATGCTCATGAAAATGGCGGGCTATGCCGTGTGCGCTGCTTGTCGGAAATTCTTAGGCCCAGTCCAGATTAAGCAGATTTGTGTTCTGGTTTCTTTGATGCAAATCTGCCATAATTTTGGCACCACAAGAATGAGCAGTGTGCTCGTTCTTGTGCAGAAAAGTTGCAGATTTTCACAGCAATGTCCTGTATAAAATCTGCCAAATCAGAGACAACATTTGCGTGTAACACATTCAGATTTGGTTGTAGAATCATTGTAGATTTGCAGCGAATTTGCAGCAAAATTCCCAACAATATTTATCCCCAATTCCCCTTAAAATGTATACCTGTCTCCTCGATATATTGGAGGAATCAATGCTTATGTTAATTTTAAGGAATAAATTAATATTTTTGGAAGTTTAAAGTATTAATAAATCCCGCACACGTACAAATCATTTACAGAGTTTCACTGATTAGAAATTTGTTCCTGATTGGTTCAACATAAAATAGTCCTTGTCCTTGCATGTCTAATGGATGGATCATAGGATTCTAATTACGATTATTTAGTTTAGTAAAAAGACGGCTGAGGGGCGACCTAATAACTATGTATAAATATACCTAAAATCAATATAAAGGGTCTTTCCTGTGTTTTACTTATACCTAAAGGTGGGCATACATTTTCAATAACTGTTGACTGAATGTTCATTCAGCTGTTATCTCTCCTGATCCCCCCATATGAACATTCGGCATGACCGAGGGGAGGGGCAGGACAGACAGCTCTGGTGAGGCTTATCTCTTCCAGAACAATACGGTCAGGGAGATAGAAATCAAACACACCAGATGCTTCTCTCCACCAGTATCTCTCGATGGAGAGTCAGGAGGCCACCACAAAGTCAAAGGGTTTGGCCAACTTTTGTCAACGGTGTATGGACACTTTAAAACTGTAATAACAACAAAGGAACATGCTCAACGTCTACAAGAAAGAAGGTTAATAATTCAATATAGAAGGGGGTTCTTTACTGTAAAAGCAGTAAAACTATGGAATTCTCTGCCAGAGGAAGTGGTCATTGTGAACTCAATAAAAGAGTCTGGAAAGTGCCTTGAAAGTATTTCTAGTTACTGGATTCTGAAGAAGGGTCATTGATCCTGGGATATATTCAGATTTGGAGTTAGGGAATGTTGCGGCATAATGGTCTGAACTTGTGGAACTTCATACATCATTTTTCAGGCATACAAACTAAAGTATGTTACTGTGTTACTCTGGAAAAAAGATGATTCATTAAAATGGCGGCCTATGCCGTTTGCGTGTAAAACATGCAGATTTGGCAGCATGACTGTGTTACTCTCAGCATTAGAAACAGGGTTCTAGAAAGCAGATTTTATTTCCCCCAAGAAATTTTCAGTCTTTTAAAAATTACATCTTGATGGTTTTAGGTTATTGGGAGATATGTTGAAGCCTGGATAGGGGACGTTGCAGGTACCAATCAATAAGATTCTAGATCCCAGTCATCTCTTATGTGGGCCAAAGGAATCTGGGCATATTTCTGTTGTAGACATTGGTTAAAAATTATTGCTTTTTACCGTATGAGTAGTTTGCCGAGTAAATCCAATGGAAAAGAAAAGAAATCGCACTCACCGCTCCGGTATGGACAAATGCCGGTTTATTTCACATATTCATGGACAAGGTGCAAACATGGACATGACATGGCTTCTTTCAGTAGATGGGTGACAGTTGTTGCGCGTGCGCATAAGCACGCTTCCTCAGACCCAGGGTCTGAGGAAGCGTGCTTGTGCGCACACGCAACAGCTGTCACCCATCTACTCAAAGAATCCATGTCATGTCCATGTTTGCACCTTGTCCATGAATATGTGAAATAAACCGGCTTTTGTCCATACCGGAGCAGTGAGTGCGATTTCTCTTCTTTTCCATTGGATTTATCTGAACTGTACCTCTTGAATACGCGCCCCGCATTTGGGTTTTTGCTGCCGCTATCTCCACTGCATTCGATTTTTCAGTTTACATTGGGTTGGAGTGCCGACTTCTGTGTCTGTGAGCAATCAAATAAATAGTTTGCCAAGTAAATGAACTAAACATACCAAATTGTACAAAAAATAGCATTTAGTAAAAAAATTTCATCCGTGTCAAAATTCAATGTCTAATAATATAAGAAAGAAAATGTTGGGCCAAGGACGTCGTCCCTTCAATAGGAAACAAAGCTCCCTTTGTCTTCATCTTTAACACGCTGCAAAGTTTAGCACCCAAGAAAGCAAAAACTTTCACTTTCCGTGTTACAAACACTTGCTTTTCCTATTCTGTGCTGCCTTTAACTGGCCTTCAATGGCTTAACCCCTACGCTCCATGACTGAACACCCCCCCATAGGGATTTTCCTCCATCAACCCCTTCGGAAAGGGTTAAATGAATTTGGCCATTGAGTCGAGGAATGTTAGATCAGTAGCTGGAACAGCATGGGGTGTTCTTATGGCAAGCTTCATTGAGTCTATACAAAAAATAGCAGAAAGACAACTGCCCGGCCAGTCTGCTCATTTATCAAGGTTCTGCGCCTCTTCACAAAGTTTCTCTCTTTTCTTAAAAAAAAAAAAAAATTTCGGTAACGTTTGCTGAAGTTCTGCTCCAAAAAATAAAACCAACGAGAAGGGAATCCAGAAACGCTAAGGCTTAGGGCAGATGTGTAAATAAGGGTAAAGCTATTGGAAACCTGTGATCTTAAGGTGATACATTCTACCCCTGAATGGCTTTTAATAAAATAAACCCTCGGATACAATGGATAGAGAAACATCTTGGAAATTCATCAAGTTTACACCTCCTTTCTGTGCTGATATTAACAGCTGAATGCGTCCGCGGCCATCTGTTTGGCAAATACACAAATGTTGTGCAATAAAGTTTTTTTTTTTTTTCCTTCGGCATTAGGTTTATGTATTCACACTTTACATGACCGAAATCAGGAAAACATCATTTTACCAGTGATCTTCAGGCCAACTATTTCTATAGAGAAAATGTAAGACCCTAAAAGATGTTCAGAAAGGGTCTGTTCTTTGGGATAATACACAGATTTTAACCCTACAGAGTAGTACAGACACCTTCATCGTGTCAAGGGCTAAAACTAAATTCAATTGAGAGAGGTTCTGGTTGGTTAAATGTTTTGGTGTATCGGACACTTGTTAAAAAAGTATAGACCATTTACTTGAAGGTATCACCAAAAGAAAAAAATGTAACAAAAGAAGTCTTATAGTTGGTAATCTTTGCCGAGTCTCCAAATTACATTAAAAACTCTTTGAGATGACCAACCAAAACTGCACAAGAAAAAAAAGTGGTCTTCTAGGTGGGTGGTCTTTTTTTTTGTTTATAAAGAAGATGACCAGAATGCATAATCTATGGTGAAACCAAAAAATGGGTCACAAGTATTGACAAGGTCTAGACAAGAAGGACAAGGGGGTGATCTCCCCCGGGAGATGACCTTTTGGAGAGGTTTCACTGTATTTTGACAATTTTTTGTAAGCTCCAAATTTTGCTAAATTTTAAAGGGAATTGTTTCCTGAATTTCGTTGACCTGTCACTTCTTCGTGGATCTTTATATAGTCTGTAAAGGACTATGATGTCAATGGAGGCCAATGAAGAGTGATTGTAGACTTGTGTTTAAGTTCCTAGAACGGATGATCGTGGTTACAGACATATCTTATCCAGCCTAGGAAAGCTGCTAAATTGTCAAAATATAAATAAGCCAAAAATCTTGTAGTATACTTGTAAGGATACAAGTAGATTTTGTAGCTAAGGTCCTAAAAAGATTTTAAAAAATGGTGACTCAAAATAGGACCCTCCTACTGGTGATGGACTATGGCACCATAAGTACTTCACTTTTTATTACTATTGTAGTAATTGTAGGGAGAAGGGTTCTTGTATTATTTTGTATTGACCATATAGGTGTTGTGGTGTCCAACTTAGCTGGGCTGTCTTACGCCTCCATGGTTTCACATCCAACCATAACCAAATGGGCCCTATGGGGGACATTTATCAATGTTTGCTTATGTATTCCTTTTTTTAGTTATTTTTTTCTTACAATTTTTTTTGCTTATGTGCGACTAATTTATCAACTGCTTCCAGCCTGTTGATAAATTTTTTTCATGTACCGTATTTTTCGCCGTATAAGACGCACTTTTTCTTCCCCAAAACTGGGGGGGGGGGGGGGGGGGAGTTGGTGCGTCTTATACGGTGAATACACCCCTATCGGGTCGGTCCCTGCGGCCATCAACGGCCGGGACCCGCGGCTAATACAGGACATCACCGATTGCAGTGATGCCCTGTATTAACCCTTCAGACGCGGCGGTCAAAGCCGCGTCTGAAGCGAAAGTGACACTAACCCGGCTGCTCAGTCGGGCTGTTCGGAACCGCCGGGGTGAAATCGCGACGTCCCGAACAGCTTACAGGACACCGGGAGGGACCTTACCTGCCTCCTCGGTGTCTGCTCCGTGCCGGGATCCCCTGCATGGTCGGCGCTCTCCTTCGACGTCATCACGTCGTCGCGCACGCCGTCCCGTCATCCTATAGGAGCGGAGTGCGTAGCGACGTGATGACGGCGACGGAGAGCGTGGATCCCGTGGAAGAAGACGTCAGGAGCGTTGGGTACACCACGGGGATCGCGCCATCCCGAACAGCTGACAGGACAGCGGGAGGGCCCCTACCTGCCTCCTCGCTGTCCAATCGCCGAATGACTGCTCAGTGCCTGAGATCCAGGCATGAGCAGTCATGCGGCAGAATCGTTGATCACTGGTTTCTTATGAGAAACCAGTGATCAATGATGAAGATCAGTGTGTGCAGTGTTATAGGTCCCTATGGGACCTATAACACTGCAAAAAAAAAGTGAAAAAAAAAAGTGAATAAAGATCATTTAACTCCTCCCCTATTAAAAGTTTGAATCACCCCCCTTTTCCAATAAAAAAAAAACACAGTGTAAATAAAAATAAAAATAAACATATATGGTATCACCGCGTGCGGAAATGTCCGAATTATAAAAATATATCATTAATTAAACCGCTCGGTCAATGGCGTGCGCGCAAAAAAATTCCAAAGTCCAAAACAGTGCATTTTTGGTCACTTTTTATATCATTTAAAAATGAATAAAAAGAGATCAATAAGTCCTATCAATGCAAAAATGGTACCGTTAAAAACTTCAGATCACGGCGCAAAAAAATGAGCCCTCATACCGCCCCATACACGGAAAAATAAAAAAGTTATAGGGGTCAGAAGATGACAATTTTAAACGTATTAATTTTCCTGCATGTAGTTATGATTTTTTCCAGAAGTCCGACAAAATCCAACCTATATAAGTAGGGTATCATTTTAATCGCATGGACCTACAGAATAAAGATAAGGTGTCATTTTTACCGAAAAATGTACTACGTAGAAACGGAAGCCCCCAAAAGTTACAAAACGGCGGGTTTTTTTCAATTTTGTCGCACAATGATTTTTTTTCCGTTTCACCGTAGATTTTTGGGCAAAATGACTGACGCCATTACAAAGTAGAATTGGTGGCGCAAAAAATAAGCCATCATATGGATTTTTAGGTGCAAAATTGAAAGAGTTATGATTTTTTAAAGGCAAGGAGCAAAAAACGAAAATGCAAAAACGGAAAAAAAACCCGGTCCTTAAGGGGTTAAAGGCGTACTCCAGAGGAATTTTTTTTAAATCAACTGGTGCCAAAAAGTTAAACAGATTTGTAAATTACTTCTTATAAAAAATAAATCTTAATCCTTCCAGTACTTATTAGCTGCTGTATGCTATAGAGTAAATTCTATAATACAGAGGAAATTCTTTTCTTTTTGGATTTCTTTTCTGTCTGTCCACAGTGCTCTCGGCTGACACCTCTGTCCATTTTAGGAACTGTCCAGAGCAGCATATATTTCCTCTGGGGATTTTCTCTGCTCTGGACAGTTCCTGACATGGACAGAGGTGCCAGCAGAGAGCACTGTGCACAGACAGAAAAGAAATCCAAAAAGAAAAGAATTTCCTCTGTATTATACAGCAGCTAAGAAGTACTGGAAGGATTAAGATTGTTAATAGAAGTAATTTACAAATCTGTTTACATTTTTGGCACCAGTTGATTTAAAAAAAAAAGTTTTCCGCTGGAGTAACCCTTTAATGTGTTTGGTGCCCTCTCGACTGATCCAATCTTGCATGTGTATGGAGGAATGGGGAAATAATTGTTGTAGGCTGACAATGTATGGGTATTGTAAAAAAACTAAAATACTAAACAAAATGTCAAGAAGGAAATAAAAAAGGGTAAAAAGAAGGAAGAGGGGAGGGAGGAAGAGGCCAGGGGACAACAAATTCTGTGGAAAACTCCCAGGAAAAACTAAAAGACCTAGAAGAGGTTATGGCCTCCATGTCAAAGACCTGAATCTCATCCTTGGACATTATAACATTCTCTGGGGTTATCAAGTAGAAATAATCTGCTGTTGGGAATTACTAAATGTAATCACACATAAGATATATACATTAGAGTCAAATAAAATGGTGTGCATTTTTTGTATCTTTTACTTATTTTTGGAAGCAAAGCTTTTTAGGTTTGGCATTGAACAAAAGGTTGTGACCTTGAACCCGTTCCTGTTCCTGCGGTAATATATTTTATTTCTTGCAGATAATTAGACAGCAGTTCCCACAATTAACCACAAGGAGACTCGGGACCAGGGGACAATCAAAGTGAGTACAAAGTCAGTCCAGAAAAGGGGCTTTGTGTTCGACCCCAAGTCAAAGGGCATTTCACACAATTCGGTCATTTACATCTCCGTGGACATAAAAACTAAACTAAAACTATTTATTATTATAATAATACTATTATTACTTGTTTCAAGATGTTTTCAATCTTTGAGTGATGGTGCGTTAGTAACGTTGGGTTATTTCTGCTGTTTTTCTGTTTCAGTTATATTTGTTTTGTTTTGTTTTTTTGTTTTTTTTCTCCAAAACTGGGTGGTAAACAATATGGCTGCTACCCCATGGGGCTTTTCCAGACCAAAGGAATAGTTGGTATTTCGTTCACTTGGGGAAACATTTTAGTCATTTATCTTTTTAACCTAAATATCCTAGTCTTGTATCTATATACCCTGGCCAAGGCTGAGTAGCTTGTTGGCGCCCCACTCAAGAGGATAGGTGATAAATGTATGTTGTCTGGGGGTCAAACCAAAGGAACCCCCTCTGAACACAAAAACGGGGGTCCGGAGTCTCCTGTTTGAATGGAGCAGCAGTCACCCAAACACCGACTACTCTATTTACTGTCTATGGAATGGATAGAGATAGCTAAACACAATGGGCCTCATTTACTAAGAGTGTTGGGTTTTTATTAGTGTGAGATGTTGTTTCCGACTTGCAGGATTCCTCTCTATTTACTATGGGGATTCATAGATTTACAAGTCGGGAACATTTTCTGACCAACTATTTCTAGGTGAAAATTTCCAGCTATTTATTCACATGATTTTCAGTGATTTCAATAGTAAATAGGTCAGGTTGTAAAACCACGCCCCTTTTCAGACAGACCACTCCCCTTTGCAGCAGACCACGCCCCTTTTTGTTTTTTTCACAGTGCAATGTCGGGTTTGTCGGATTTTCCTGGCACACACTGGCACAGTTGGGCACAGACATGCCGCAGACACTGTGCGCCAAATAAACCGGCAAAAACTAGTAGGTTTTAGCTTAGTAAATGAGGGCCAATATTCGGTTATCTCAGTCAGTTGCCTAGACAGAATACTCGTGTGAACATGGCTACATTCAAATGGAACACACAGGATCCCCATTCTTGTGATCAGGGGGGTCCCAGAAATGTATTTGCTTTTTTCAATATACAGTGCCACACTTGTCCATGAGCCATAGTGCTTAGCTCCATTCAAGTTAAAGGGCTTATCCAGATTTTTTAAATGTATCCCCAATTCACAAGCTAGGGGATAAGTATCTGACCGTGGGGGAGGGGGGTCTCACCGACTGGGACCCCCGGATTCTCCAGAATGGTGCAAGATTCTTGACGCTAAGAGCTCCGGTCCCCCACATTCTAAGAGGAAATTGTCTAGGCAGTGACCGGACGCTTAGTCAATCACGGGCCACAGAGGTGTCCCGCTTTAGTCAGTGATTGGCTGAGCGGGCCATCAAGGCTGAGACTGCAGCTCCTCTTGGAAGGTGGGGGACAGAGGGCTCAGTGGAAAGAGTCTGGTGCCATTTTACAGATCAGATGGTAGAGAGTGGTGGTAGCGCACTTGTACCCTACGCCATCTGACACTTATCCCCTATTCTGTGTACAGGGGAAGCAGAGTTGCAATACCAGACACATCCTGTGAACCAGAGTGGTGATATATCTGTAATAAAGCAGTCAAAATTTTCTACTTTCATACCTAAAAAATGTGCAGGTTTAATGCCATTGTGCTGCACCTACTTGTGCTGCCCTCTTAAAGAAACCTCTAATGAATATTATAAGATGCAATGACCTTGTTTTCCCTTAGGTATCATTATTATGGCATTGCTGTCAAAGAAAGCTCCCAGTACTATGACGTTATGTACTCCAAAAAAGGAGCAGCGTGGGTGAATGAGACAGGGAAAAAAGAAGTCACCAAACAGACAGTGGCGTATTCACCACGATCCAAGCTTGGAACATTACTGCCTGAATTCCCAAATGTCAAAGATCTAAATCTGCCAGCCAGCATCCCAGAAGAAAAGGTATCTATAAAGCCAAATTAGTTCCCCCGAGCCTCTTGTCTATTCATCTAGATCTATCACTAGAAATGGCAAGAGAGGGGAGAAAAACCCCCAACACAAAGCAGACCCAGGATCAAGGGGGTACATTCCACATCATGACCCTTGTGTTTGGGGGTCCCAGTCCTGTTGTCCTGTGCAGGACTCCCCTCCGAAGGGGAACTGCATTGTTAGATTCATAGAAAGGAGATGGGGCCCAAGAATCATATAAGGGGCATGAAGGAGAAATAAACAGGACCTGGGTAGTAGTAGATAAGTGTCAGCACAACTGGGATGGTGGTGCTCATGGTGGCATCAAAGCCATAAGCACTAATTGTTTCCTAGTTGGCACCATAATTGGAGGCCCATTGAGTTATATGCTATAGGGCACCCTTCTTATGTAAGGCTGAAAGCCAATCACTTTGATGACAAATGTTTACTTCTTTTACATGGACTTCAGATCTCAACATTTATAATGATGTATCGAACGCACTGCCAAAGGATTCTGGACACTGTAATACGAGCCAACTTTGACGAGGTACGGTGGAAATAAATGTTGCTACAATTCATGTGCACAGTTGTGATGTATCGCATTCACCCACCATATCATCATCTTTATTTTTACAGGTTCAAAGTTTTCTTCTGCACTTTTGGCAAGGCATGCCCCCCCACATGCTGCCAGTCCTAGGCTCATCTACAGTGGTCAACATAGTTGGAGTGTGTGATTCCATACTGTATAAAGCAATCTCTGGTGTCTTGATGCCAACCGTACTACAAGCATTGCCTGACAGGTTGGTGTGGTGTCTATGTCTATCATCTTGTGCCATAAATATCCTGCGGCTGAATAGAACACTCTATACACTTTAGACAATTTGGTGGTCTCACTGAAATTGTTTGGTTTGGCCAAACCCTCTATACACATGAATAACCTGGTCATCTGGCGGTGGCTTATCTCCCGGAGAACAAAAGGATCGGCCATTAGAAATGCAACATGCCTAATTCTTTTCTCGCCAATATAAGAGAAATCACCAATTAGGCGTCCATCGGGTCCAGCAGTCATTATGAAAAACATGACATTATCCTAGCATTGCCCTTATCCCGCTCCTGGGGTGCTCCCATTTATCATTTGGGGCAACTATAGACCCTGTTTTCACCTTATAACAGTAAAACCTCTCCATGAAACACCTCATTTTGTTCATCCTGGGTGATCTCCTATTAGAGCCTGCACCATAGGTTTTCCTCACCTACCCATCATTTGGGGTCTTAGGTCCTTTTGGTTTGCCTAGTGGTACACAGATTGGCTTTGACATTTACATACAAATTACTCACCATAATCATACTATCCACAGCTACGGGTGGATGGACTAGCCTCATCAAGCAATTGGCAGGCCACTATACACTTTAGACAATTGAGTGGTCCCACTGGGATTGTTTGGTTTGGCCAACCCCTCTATGCACATGAATGCTCTGCTCGATTGGCGGTGGCTTATCTCCCCGACAACAAAAAGATCAATCATTTGAAATTCAACATGCCTGATCCTACCACTGACATTGTTGGGTTTGGCCAACTTTTCTCTAATATGTATGGGGGTCCTTCAGAAATCTGACATGCCTGATCCTTCTCTCACTCTTACGTGTATGGGCACCTTTAGAGTAAGACATACCCCCAGCCAATCAAACCAAGAGGCACAGTGTTTACCTTTATCCAAGTAAATCCTATGAGAACCTATTTCTAATCAGTAATTGTTCACCCTAAAATTTGGGAGCACATTAAGTGAACCTGCTCCCTTTATAAGTCAGGTCATGGAAACCCTGGCATTGTATGAGGCCTACTTTCCACATTTGAACTTCCTCTATATATGATGACAATAGTAACCATTTTTTTTTTGTTTTACTTCTTCAAGTTTAACGCAAGTTATCCGAAAATTTGCAAAACAACTGGACGAATGGCTGAAGGTTGCTCTTCACGACCTTCCTGAGAATTTACGAAATATCAAATTTGAGCGTAGGTATTGATTCTGTTTGTGATCTTTTGTGTTAAGTGTGTAATAGAGTATAACGTAAACTACAGTGGGGTAAAAAGGGATTTAGTCAGCCCCCAATTGTGCAAGTTCTCCCACTTAAAAAGATTAGAGAGGCCTGTAATTTTCATCATAGGTATACCTCAACTATGAGAGACATAATCCATAAAATCACATTGTCTGATTTTTAAAGAATGTATTTGCAAATGATGGTGGAAAATAAGTATTTGGTCAATAATAAAAGTTCATCTGAATACTTTGTTATATATCCTTTCTTGGCAATGACAGAGGTCAAACATTTTCTGTAAGTCTTCACAAGGTTTTCACACACTGTTGCTGGTATTTTGGCCCATTCCTCCATGCAGATCTCCTCTAGAGCAGTGATGTTTTTGGGCTGTCGCTGGGCAACACAGACTTTCAACTCCCTCCAAAGATTTTCTATGGGGTTGAGATCTGGAGACTGGCTAGGCCACTCCAGGACCTTGAAATGCTTCTTACGAAGCCATTCCTGTTTTTCTCGGGCGGTGTTTTTGGGATCATTGTCGTGCTGAAAGACCCAGCCACGTTTCATCTTCAATGCCCTTGCTGATGGAAGGAGGTTTTCACTCAAAATCCCATGATACATGGTCCCATTCATTCTTTCCTTTACACGGATCAGGCGTACTTGTCTAATAATTCCTCCCATAGTTGATTTCTTCACACCAAGCTGCTTGCCTATTGCAGATTCAGTCTTCCCAGCCTGGTGCAGGTCTACAATTTTGTTTCTGGTGTCCTTCGACAGCTCCTTGGTCTCGGCCATAGTGGAGTTTGGAGTGTGACTGTTTGAGGTTGTGGACAGGTGTCTTTTATACTGATAACAAGTTCAAACAGGAGCCATGAATACATGTAACAAGTGGAGGACAGAGGAGACTCTTAAATAAGAAGTTACAGGTCTGTGAGCCAGAAATCTTGCTTGTTTGTAGGTGACCAAATACTTATTTACCACCATAATTTGCAAATAAATATAAATTAGCAATTTTAAAATCAGACAATGTGATTTTATGGATTTTTTTTTCTCATTATGTCTCTCATAGTTGAGGTATACCTATGATGGAAATTACAGGCCTCTCTCGTCTTTTTAAGTGGGAGAACGTGCACAATTGGTGGCTGACTAAATGCTTTTTTGCCCCACTGTAAATATTTCCCTTGAAATAACAAAATCCCCAATAAATTCTTCTTTTCTGTAAAAATTCCGTTAGCCTTGATTTACACGCAGCATTTTCTTGTTTGTTTTTTTGTTCAAACTGACTAAATATGGTTAGAAAATAGCTCCCCCCCCCCAGTAGTGCAGATATATAGACCACTTTTCACTATTGCTGCATGACCAGGTGACCAGGTAGATTGCTATTTTGGAATAACCTCAGTAGGCACTTATGACAGTCATATTTGTCATCAGATTTCCTAGGGGAATATATAGCTAGAATAGCAGAAAAAAAAGAATATTAGAAAAAAATAACAGAAAACTGCACTGTAATTACTTAAATGGTCTGCTGAGCTGGTAGAACTGGTATTTACCAATATATGGTCACTGTATATGGTAATATTGATCTGTGTGCACCATGGCTGTCTGCAGCATGAAAGTGAATCATTTAAATCAGAGAAGAATTCACCAGTGGTCACTAGATGTAACTGCACTGTAATCACTTACAGATGGTATTTACCTTTTGTATTGGAATATTGATCTGTTTAAAGTGTTTTTTATTTAGTATTGATATAGTGATATTATTCAGTCACTATGTGGTGGCATTATTTGATTTTTTTTTTTTTTAAACACATCCTCTTCTCCATACATACACCCCTGACTTACAGAGCCATGGCAGAAGAGCTGAACACTCTTCTTTCATACAGATTTTTAACCATGTAGATGACATTTGGCAGCTGCTTCCCTCTCTTTCACCCTACTAAATAATCCTGATTATGTTGTCTATTGAATGCGCTTAATCTTCCAATATTCCCATAATGTTTGGGTAGGTGGCGGCTTAATTAATATTTTTTAGAGGGCTTTATGAATGTGTAGTGTCCTTCATTAGGGCCCCTTCCATTCAATGGCTTCAGTAATACGATTTTCCTCCACGTTAAAAAGGCTCTTAATCTATACTGGGAGTAAAAGCGGCAGATTATTATGACTGTGTGCAGGCGCACGTTATCAGATGACCGGGGCTCAGCAGGCGCTCAGCCCTTTCTGACTGTGCTCCAGGATCCGGCGGCGGATGAAGTCCTTCACCTGCACATAAATCCTTCCTCATTTCAAAGCCGAGACGCTTTCTCTATTAAGGAAAACTGTTCAGCATCATCAAGTCATTAAGAGAAGGGATTAGCTGCCGATCAATAACAAGAATCGGGAGGATGTCGTACCTGAGATAATCCCCCCGCATAATACTCCTATAGGAATACGGGAAGATTCAGATGACAAAAACAACTGCAAAAAGCTGAATTACTAAGTTTTAATAAATGTATAGTATATATTTTGCATTTATTTCAATTAATAAGGGTTTATTAATTATACTAGAAACAGGCCTATATGCTGTGTGCAGATAAATGGATGGATGGAAGGATGGATAGATAGATAGATAGAAGATAAAAATATAGATAGATAGATAAATATGAGATAAAACGATAGAGAGATAGATAGACATGAGATACATAAATAAATAAATAGATAGATATGAGATGATAGATAGATAGATAGCAGGTTGATTTAGAAATAGAAATAATACCTTTCTATTATATTTTTAAAAAAAGTTTCTATTCTCATCACATCTTCCATAATTCAGCTGAACTGGATTAGTACAGTCTGACTTTTGAAATAAAATATTTTAATGAGCATTTTTTTTCTCATAGTGTCAAAAAGATTTTCCCAAATTCTTCGGCGACAGACATCATTAAACCACTTATGCCAAGTAAGTATTTTTCTATATTTCCCCTTACTGTAATACAAAAGAAAAAAGGTCTAGGAGACCCCAAGTTTGGTGCCAAGTTAAAGAGTTTTTACCAGAAAAGATTGTCTCTCAGCTGCCCCAATGATCAGCTGTAATCTCTGGAAGAACCTGCAACTAATGTTTAGTTTCCCTACAGCACCGCCACAGGAGAGATGAAGAATTACATGACATTTATTGAAATCAACAGTTGTACAAAGCTTTATCGTCCCATTAGGCTGGGTTTACACATTGTAAAATTAAAACCAAAAAAACTATTGCAAGCCCAGCCTTATAGTCAATGTAAGAACATTCCAGCTTCCCCCATCAATGCCCCCGTCTGTTACTATTTACTAAACCTACAATGGCTTTTTTTCTCTTGTTCATCATGGTGCATTGGAACTGGCATTGACTTAGTTGCAACCACATCAATAATAAAAAAAAGTTAATGTTTTAATATTTTTGCTTCAAATATTAGTTAATTCTGCATCTATTAAAGGCCTATTTTACACACGGCTCAGAATCCACATGATATAGGCCTTATACTATACAATGTGTGTTATATTTTACATGACCCCCTTACACTATTTATATAATATTCTCATCATTTAATGTAATATTTTTCAGGCCTCCAGGACGGTGATACACAGCGCCGATATCACATTTCAGATGCTGGAAGACTGGAGGAATGTTGACCTTAATAGCATTACCAAACAAAGTCTTTATACTATAGAAGATTACAGAGATGAGCACAGAAAACTTATTATTCAGTGTAAGAGATACAGAGTGCAGTGGTGTCATTGAAGTATTTTATGGTACTGTATATTGTACAAGTGATTTATAATAGAGGTATTCGTATTATGAATACCTCTATTATAAATATCTACGGCATACAGGGTAGTAACCATCTGTCTAAGGTGTATGGTCTATCACTTCTAGGCCCCTCTGTTGTCCTCCAGACTCCTCTATTTCTTCCTGGCCCCTCTAACTCCTTCTGACTCTTCTAAACCCCACAGACTCCTCTGTTCCTCCGACTTGTCCAAACCCCTTTGCCATCCTGACCTCTCTTCCCCCCTCTGGATTCTTCCAGACTACTCTATCCCCTCCTGACCCCTCTGAATTCTCCAAATACTTCTGTTCCTCTACCGATTTCTCCAGACCCTTCTGTCCACTCTTGACCCTTTTGTTTCTTTCCGGACTCCTACAGACCCCTCTGTACACTTCTGACCCATCTGTCCCCCTCCACATTTCTCTAGACCCCTGTGTTTACTCTTGATCCCTCTGTCCCTCTCCGGACTCCTCTAGACCCCTCTGTCCACTCCTGACCCATTTGTCTTCCTTCAGACTCCTCCAAACCCCTCTGTCCACTGCTGACCCCTGTTCCCCTCCAGACCCCTCTGTAAACTCCAGACTTTTCTGTCCCCTCCGGACTCTTTCAGACCTCTCTGCAAACTCCAGACTACTCTGTCCCCTCCGGGCTCCTTCAGATCCCTCTGTCACCCTCTAGACTTATCTGTCGCACTCCAGATCCCTCTGTCCCCCACCAGACTTTTCTGTCCTCATGGCAATTTATCTCCAAAGCATCACGCATGTTGTAATGTAGCATAGTAGGCATACCCTCATACACATTAGACGATTGGACAGGATCCTTTCCACATCATGGGCTAGATCAACATCCATCTAAAATGTATGATGAAAAAGGTTAGTTACTGTGTAATGTGTACTAGCATAGGAAATAATAAAATGTAAAATGTTTCCCCAAAATGCAACCCTTACTGGGTATAGCATGTTTTTGAAAAAAAATAAAAATAAAATAAAAATCTAGTTTTATAACAAACAAAAAAAAAACAAAACACCAAAAATCCGTTTAAAAAAACACTCTCAAAATGCAAGCGTTAAAAATTAGCGGCACAAATAGTGTGTGAAGGAGTCCTAGGGTCATGTCTGACAGCAGAGAAACTCATCTGTAGTCTGTATCCAAGGAAACCAGGAACATTTTGAAAGTTACTTTGCATAGGCTTAGAGAAAACAACAAAATGCTCAACATACACACATGAAAGTATTTGCAAAGTTTCTCAACTTTTTGTGTAGAATCATACTGTAAAAACAACACATAATAATACTTTAGACATCATTGTCTCTGCACTATGGGTTGGTTGGATTAGGAACCTGACACAAGTCCAGGGGGAGGGCCTATTTTGTATGTTAGTGTCCCATCGTCTCTATACAGTCTTTTTTGATACATCAGGAAATAAACTGTTTATATGAAATGACTAAGTGTAAAACTGTGACCCTAAATCTTTGGTTCTGCAGTATATCAGGAGTTTGACCACTTATTGGAAGAACAGTCGCCAATTGAATCCTACATCGATTGGCTGGATTCCATGGTGGACAGATGTGTTGTAAAGGTAAGTTTATGCATGCCAATTATAATGTAGTATATTTATGTTATAGGACTGTACAAATGATCTATACAGTTCTATTTCTATAATAGCCCTCTCTAAAAGAACAGATGTATGGGTGAAAATACAATGCCATGATCTCTCTGTACTAAAAAAATGACCTCTCCGTAAGTACAAGATGGTTTCTTAAGAAGACTGATTACATCATTAGGGACATATATGGTCGGTTAAGGTCTCAGTGCTGAGACCCCTCAATTATTAGAGTGATTTGGGAGAAGCACGCAGTAGATCTCAGCAATCTTAATTATAAGTCTATAGGGAAGTCGTGTTAAGATGTGAGATGTGGAGTGTAGCATGATTCTCCTTCGTTTATTGCAATGATTGGTGGAGGTTTCCAGTCAAATATTCCGTCACATGAACCTAGCCTTACTCTCTCTCTAATCTGCTTTTTACTTCTTCTTAATCTACCAAATGTATTTTAATAAGAAGCCAAAAGAATGGAGCGTGACTGGATGTTCAGACTACACAGGGTTTATTTGTAGTCTGTTACCATGGAGACACAGTTCTGTTTAGGAACTGTAAATATTGCAATAAATGAATATCTGTATATCTTTGTAATTTAGATGCTTTTATACAAAAAATACTTGGTACTAATGGTAAATTATAGTGGTAAAAACGTTACCTTTGTGATGTAATTCTTGTCTTACATTTCAGGTAGCATCGAAAAAAACAGGCTCATTAAAGAGGGTGGCACAGCAGTTCCTCTTAATCTGGTCTTGTTTTGGCACAAGAGTCATTCGGGACATGACACTACATAGTGCACCAAGTTTTGGTATGTTTGATATTCTACATTTTGTGTAAAATTCGGAGTGAAAGTTGTACTTGGAGTGTTACTAATACTTCTGCATATGCTATAGCTATGCTTCTCGGTTAGTCATGTATTGGGCGATAAATGCTAATAGGACCTAATACTATGTAGTGCGATATACAGTATAACAAATACATACCTTTAAAGTTTTATTTTTTTTACTATTAACATTTTATGATATGACACTTTACACTGTCTCTAAAATATGAAGGTCACTGAGATTGGCTTTGTGATATGTAAACGTTTAATATGCCATTTTCTTCCTTTACCCAGGTTCCTTTCACCTCATTCACTTGATGTTTGATGACTATGTGTTGTATTTGTTGGAGTCGTTGCACTGCCAGGAACGGGCCAATGAGCTTATGAGGGAAATGAAAGGAGAAGCTCATAGTGGTAAGTTGGTTACCAAATGACTACTAAAAGAGAGCTACACAACAGATACACATTAGGCCTAGTAGTCCACCTGTAATGTCTTGTGGCCTAGTGATCCAAATAATTATCTTGACTACTTACAAACAAGATGGCTTCCTCTACCTTGCCGCTATGTACATATGTGCCAATTATCTTAGGAAGAAAAAAATGATATATATATATATATATTTTTTTTTTTTTTAATCAGAGGACACAGAAGAAATTATACTGGCAGAACCTGCAATTTCCACACCATCTCCAATTCCATTTTCACCAAACACATCTTCGACCTCCGTTGATCTCCCATCTGCAATATCTCCTGTGAGCAACCATTCTCCAGACAGTAGCGCGTTGGTGGTAACAACAGGTAGGACACTCATCAGACAATTGCATTGTTTACTGCGCTATAGTATGGTGATTTTTCCTTGTTTATTATGACTAGAATGACAAATGGTCATGTACACTAGATAAGTGTTAGCCAAACCAGTGAATGTTGGTGGGACTGGCCAAATATCTAATATGTATGGTGGTTCCCCACTCTTCCCAGACATCTGCCAGCAGGGAGAGTCAGGAATCAATTTCACCAGGACTGGATGACCATCTATGGGAATGGTGGTTCCCAACTCTTCCCCGAGAGCAGAGAAGGATTGGGCATGTTGGATTTAAATTGTCCAAACCTTTTGTTGTCTGGGAGATAAGCCACAGCCAGACGAGTCTACCAACTATGTTCTCCCTTCTCCCTATTTAGAATGCATGCATGGCCAAGCCAAGTGAAGTATACGGGGGGGATCTAGAGAGAGCTGTTGACTGGGGTTGTCTGGTTGAAATAATATTCTAAGTACCCTATTAGAGAATTTAGAGATTATGAAGGGGAAACCCATCATCTATTAGCCAGAGTGGAGAGCTGCTACAAGAGCTTGGCCACCATGTATTACATGGAAAACCCAACAATTCCAATGGAAACTTTGAAATTACTGAGAGTTACTGGGATTATGGTGGAAAAGACCACTGGATGAGAGGATCTATCTGAATGGAATCAGCCATATGACTGGTGGGATCATGATGAAGACTGACACCGATGAATACTTACCTTATGTTGGTGGCTAAATACATTGATCATAAAGGCATCTTCTCCCCTAATCGCCATGTACCGCCAATGGACACATGATCAATGCCCAGTGTGCCCTCAGAGCCCACATATATTCTGACTTTAAAACTTGACAAATCATGATATAGCTGCCACAGAAAGTGAGGTCACCATAAGGGGCGTAACTATAGAGGGTGTAAAGGTAGCACGCAGCCATGGAGCCCCAGAGGGCATAGGAGGAGACCGAATAATGCAATATAATTGTTACAAATTTTGCATAGTGGTTCCAGAGCATCAAGTGATCCCTATGGACTTGATGTGGTCGCAATCTATAAATATTTGGCTTCACCCTTCAGTTGTTTTTTTTAAGACAGAAATTTTCCAGAGGATTGAATACAAGTGGATGACAAAGGGGTCATTCATTATGCAATCTGTTCTATTAAAATCAATGGGATTCCTCAATGCTGCACTTCCTTTAACAAACATAAAAAAATAAAAACTTTGAGCGAACATAACTATAATCCCAGAACAACTGGTAAGATTCTGGTAAAGTGATGCAGTTTAAACGTTTTACAATTTACTATGTAAACCCCCTATTCACCAGTATGAGGCCACCTTTATTGTCCCGATCCTTTCCCTTGGGCAAAAGGATTCTGCTTTACATTCCACGGATGTCTGTATTGTTAAGTTGGCTGTTTATAGAGCTGTGATGTATGCCTTTCTGGTCAATGCCCGGCCTACAACTTATGATGGGACATTGTTGCCCATTACAAATGCGCACAGCTTCTATTCAGCTCATCTATCTTGCTGGCTTCCAATGGAGCCTTTACTTTACGGCCTAAAACACTAGGCCATTCTCACACTCGGGAGCTATTTGTTTGGGTACTCCCGGCAAGTTTACCCTCCAGTGAAATGTTTAAGGACTCAGAAGTGGTGACCTACAGTCAAACATTATAAAAAATAAAAAAAAACACTGCAAAGAGGCCGGGCCTGACCTGAAAGGACAAAGTTAAACCTTTCAATCTACGATCTGTATTTAAGTACCTTAATGGATTTTGAAAGGGGCTAAAGCTGTGTACACTGTGTGGGAGTATGGAATAAAAGCAAGTAGATCTATATAAAAGTAACAGATATAATATATATAAAAATAACAATAATAATGAGATAATATTCTAATGTAATAATCTAACTAAAAATAAAAAAAAGGGCGTACATCTGGAGGCAAAATAACAAAAATAATTAGATAATATTCTAATATAATACTATATCTAAAATTTAAAACTGAGGATGCAAAATATCAACATGATTAGAATATTGATTATTGCACAAAGATTACAAGTATATACATTTTGGAGAGATTGATTACAGTAAAAAAAAAAAAAAAAAAACATATAAAGATCTATTGCCTTCAAGCTATTTCAAACTCTGACCTAAAACAGGTGGAAACAGGGATTTAGAGATCAAGATTCGGCAGATAGGTTGTGACTTATACTGTTTTGTTTACACAATTCTTATGCATTTCCATGGTGACAGACTACAAACAAATCTTGTGTAGTCTGATTCTACAGTCATAGTTGGGAATACCTTAAAGGGGTACTCCTTTGCTCAGCATTTGGAACAAACTGTTCCGAACGCTGGAACCGGCGCTGGGAGCTCGTGACATCATAGCCTCGCCCCCTCATGATGTCACGCCCTGCCCCCTCAATGCAAGTCTATGGAAGGGGGCGTGACGGCTGTCACGCCCCCTTCCATAGACTTGAATTGAGGGGGTGGGACGTGACGTCATGAGGGGCGGGGCTATGACATCACGAGCTCCCGACGCAGGCTCCAGCATTCCGATCAATTTGTTCCAAATGCTGAGCAAAGGAGTACCCCTTTAACTTCTCTAGAAAGAAAAGAAAAGTGACGTACAAAAGTGATTTTTTTTTTGTTTTTTTGTATTTTTGTGCTATATCTGGCATATTTTAAAAAGGTGCTTAAAGCGTAGTGGAGGAGGAGGGCCCAAAAATTTCTTATGCTGTAGACAGAATCATCTCCAGCTCAGAGCTAGTGTACATTGCAATTTGTAAGATATGGACACCAAAGCAACAAATACATTAAAAGGCATAAAACTCTATAGTTGTGAAAAATTAAAAATTGATTGCGAAGATAAAAATAAGCTTTGTCTTTCCTTGGAGTGGCATGTCGACCTGCATTCTCTATGGGAAATCCGGAGATACACAAGTGCTGTACTTGGGTATCTCCAACATTCATATAGACAGTGCATGGAACACGTGCCAACAAGCCGCAGGAGAGGGGCCAACCATGTAATACGTGGACAAACAGAGTCCACCAAAGGGTCAATTTTATGGAACTGCCCCTTAAACTGCACATAGTAGTAATTGATTATTTTTGTTAGAGTTAATTAAGAAAGTAATAGAGGGTGATACACCATGTAGAAGACCTATTGACCACAACTGTAAACATGGATCAACAGTTGCACAGCACATTTATACAGCGCCACCGCAGGGGAAATAGAGCATTACATGGTGCACACTGAAATCACTCCCTGTTAAGATGAATCCACCAAAGAGAAGTATATAGATATATAAATATGAGACAGATAGATAGATAGATATAAGATAGATAGATATGAGATAGATAGATAGATATGAGATAGATAGATATGAGATAGATAGATAGATATAAGATAGATAGATAGATATGAGATAGATAGATAAATATGAGACAGATAGATAGACAGATAGATAGATAGATAGATATGAGATAGATAGATAGATATGAGATAGATATGAGATAGATAGATAGATATGAGATATATAGATAGATAGATATAAGATAGATAGATATGAGATAGATAGATAGATATGAGATAGATAGATAGATATGAGATAGATCGATATAAGATAGATAGATATGAGATAGATAGATAGATAGATATGAGATAAATAGATAGATATGAGATAGATAGATATAGATACAGAAAAAATGTCCAAGTGGAGCAGCACCTCAGTATTCGCAGGTAAGTAGGTGCACGCAGTCCATTAAGGCCTGGTCAAGGCCCACAGTAAGCCCAAGGAGAAGTATTGCTGCAGCACACAGTAGTAAACTCAAAGTGTTTTATTCCATCCAACAAGCAACGTTTCAGCCGGCCGTGCGGCCTTTTTCAAGCTTGAAAAAGGCCGCACGGGCGGCTGAAACATTGCTTGTTGGATGGAATAAAACACTATAAGTTTACTACTGTGTGCTGCAGCAATACTTCTCCTTAGATATATAGATAGATATGAGATAGATAGATATGAGATAGATATGAGATAGATAGATAGAAAGATAGATATGAGATAGATATATAGATGGAGGAGATATACAATAGATAGATTGATATGAGGTAGATACATAGGTAGATAGATAGAAGAGAGATTGCATAGATAGATATTGTCCAACTAAAACCAAAATATTCTAGTGTATTCTAGTGTAGAAGAAAAGTAGAACCATAAAAGAAAAAGTTTTCCTTTTAATTTAGTTTTGTTTGTTTTTTTACCATAATTAAGTGTTTTTTTTTTTTTTTTTTTTTTTTTTAAATCTGTGCAAAAAAAATGCATGTTTGGATTTACATTATCTTTCACTTAACTCCAGAGAACATACTAGTTGAACTGTGGGCTTCTTCAGCTGTGATTAGAAAGTAGTGGCGATCATTACCCAATCCGCACCCCCCCCCCCCCCCTCCAAAGTGTTTATTAGAAATCCATCATGCGCTTCGGTGTCACTGATTGTTCTGGTTGGCTGTATATACATAAGTATTTAAAGGAATGCAAATGATTGCTCTTATTGCCCCCATTGTTTGAGGCATTTGCCATTTTTTGGCCACTCATTTACATAAGTAAATACTAATGAGCAAACTAGCTGGGTGGTCTGCACAGCAAAATCCTTCCTGAAGGGAACAATAGTCTTCACTTGATACTGTGGATGCTCAACTGTGGCCCGATACTACTCAGTCATTTTTACATTGTGCGGACAAAACGAGCGCAAAAATTGCAAGATTAAAAATTACAGATATAAGTAACTATAAATAAATAATGTATATTCACGATCTACTATATGAAAAAAAAAAGACAAAGTATGGATCCATAACAATCTATATGTGCCATGTTATGGATCCCTACAACATGGCCACATGCATTGACTTAAAGAAAAAATATATATTTAATATTTTATTTTTTGCAATTAACAATTAACCAAAATACAAAATAATAAGAGTAGGATCAGTGATATAGTATTCACATCATTTGTACCAGCCATACGCAGGAGGCTAACAAAAGGAGAAAATCAGGATGAGAACATGCATGAACTGTCCTCTATCATCTTACTTTGCATATGTCTGCTGTGCGATTTTGCTATTATTGGGCCTCATATGTACTCATAAGTCATTTTTAGTGCTGATATTGTGATCACAAAAAAAAGTCAACTATTTTAGATCCCCATAGAGTCATAATGTACCGTATATACTCCAGTATAAGCCGAGTTTTTCAGCACGATTTTTCGTGCTGAAAATGCCCCCCTCGGCTTATACTCGAGTGAACTCTCCGCCTGTCAATCCCTTCTCAGTGGTCTTCAACCTGCGAACCTCCAGATGTTGCAAAACTACAACTCCCAGCATGCCCGGACAGCCGATGGCTGTCCGGGCATGCTAGGAGTTGTAGTTTTGAAACATCTGGAGGTCCGCAGGTTGAAGACCACTGCGGCCTACGTCATCATCCAGACCCCCCTTTAGTTTTCTACTCACCTCCCCTCGGTGGGAAGGAAGGGTGAGCTGGTCCGGGCCATCTATGCTGCAGGGACCGTCCGGCGAGGAGGGTTCGTCGTTCCGGGCTGTCCATCTTCACCGGGAGGCCCTCTTCTCTGCTCCAGGCTGGCCCCGGCCTAGTGACGTTGCCTTGACGACGACGCACAGGGATGTCCGTGAGCAGCAGACGTCCGTGATGTCTCTGCGCATGAACGTCCCTATGTGTCGTCGTCAAGGCAACGTCACTAGGCCGGGGCCGACCCGGAGGGGAGAAGAGGGCCTCCCGGTGAAAATGGACAGCCCGGAACGATTAACCCTCCACACCGGACTGTGCCTGCAGCATAGATGGCCCTGGACCAGCTCACCCTTCCTTCCCACCGAGGGGAGGTGAGTAGATAACTAAAGGGGGGTCTGTATGATGGTGAAGGGATTGAAAGGCGGTGATGATGAAGGTGGGGGATGATGACGAGGGGGATGATGACGAGGGGGATGATGACGGGGTGATGATGAC
This sequence comes from Hyla sarda, assembly GCF_029499605.1. Lineage (NCBI taxonomy): Eukaryota > Metazoa > Chordata > Amphibia > Anura > Hylidae > Hyla > Hyla sarda. The sequence continues at coordinate 398,960,577 of NC_079192.1, read as the reverse complement.
AGGGTGATGATGGTGGGGGTGATGACGACAGGGTCATGATGATGGGGGTGTTAATGACGGGGGTCTGGATGATGACAGGGGGGGGTTGATGACATGGGCGGGATGATGTATTTCCCACCCTAGGCTTATAGTCGAGCCAATAACTTTTCCTGGGTTTTTGGGGGTTAAATTAGGGGCCTCGGCTTATATTCGGGTCGGCTTATACTCGAGTATATACGGTAGCTGTATTTGATATTTACTGCATGCACTTTGGCAATATGAGGTTGCATCACGTCGTACTGTGTAAGACCCTCTCGCTGTAGACCATGGACTTGGTTAAAGGGGTATTATAATTAAAACTTTAAAGGGTGGGGGGAAAAGGGAAAAATAAGATGTACTAAGCTGTTGCCGATCCCCCGCCAGTGCCAGCCAACCATGTTGTTCCCTGCTGCTCAGAGTTTCCAAGTCTGCCCGTGAGTCAACAGAGCACACACTTTCCCACAATCCTCCTTGCTTGTCTACACAGTAGAGACTAAGAGCAATATGCAGTTCAACTGAGCATGCCTGACCCTCTCAGTGGATCCCCTATTGTGTCATTGGTATTGACACAATACCAGACAATTGCACGTGTACTTGTACTCATGCACATGTCCCCGATATCCATCCCAATACTTGTAGACCCTAAAAATAATAAAAATCCCTCTCTTCCATTCCTGTGCTGAGGCCTCTTCATTGTTTGAGCACGATGAGGTCATTTTATGGTGTGGCAGGTCCTGCACCACTCTGGATAATAGAGCAAAGGAGAAGGTCCTGCACCACTAACAGAATGGAGTAGAGGTCTCAGTGCAGGAGGGAAGGTGAGTGGAATTTTTATTATTTTCTTTTGGAGGGAACTTATTGGAGAAAACTACTTAATGCGGGCATCTACCTAATAAGAGCTTCCATACATACCTGACTACCTAACTGCTGGGGGCTTCTATCTAAAAGGAGATGGTTCCCTACCTACCCACCTACTGAGGGCTTCTACCTAATAGGAAGGATTTCCTACTAAACTATCTTCTGGGGGCTTCTACCTAAAAGGAGGTAGTTCTCTACCTACCAAACTACTGGGGGCTTCTACCTAATAGGGAGGATTCCTTACTTGACTACTGCAGGCTTCTACTACTACTGGGGACATATCCTAATTATGATTAAAAAAGAATGGGTAATTGGTATCTGTATGTGGAAAAAAAATTGATATTCTTACTCGGTCTTAAAAATATGGTATCAGGACATCCCTAGTCGTAACCAAGGGCAAGTGGGTAAAACCAAAGAATGTACATGGTGGATATTTAGACCTTTTTATCAATTTACCGATCAATTTAGACCTATTTATGTTATCTGGTAAAACCCTTTTCCTAAAGCCATTCATCTGCTAAGTAATACTATATCTCCTTGTTGAGAAAGAGGATACGCAGGTTACTATTTAATGATCAATTGTCCCTCTAACAGCTATCATACTGAACACCACCATTCTGAAACCCCTGCTTTGGGCACCAAAAGAGTTAGACCCGCCCCTGCTTACTTCGAATGGTTAACGTTACTTACATTTTTACAGGTGCAATGCAGTCATACACATGGTCACTGACCTATACTGTCACCACAGCTGCCAATGGACCAGGAGAGAATACCCAGCAGTTACCCTGTATGAGAAGTCCCCACATGCCCGCATCTGTCACGCACAGGATACCTGTCTATCCACACCGGGAGGAGCACGGGTAAGCAGAATGTGAAAACTGATGACAAAAAAAAAAGCCTCTCATATAATTTATGATATAAATCATTATTTTAACATTTTATTTCCAGATACACAGGAAGTTATAATTATGGAACCTACAGCAACCAGAGTCCACATCCCATAGCATCCCAATATACATCTCTACCACATGAATCTGGGATTACCACACCACTTCATTATACAGCATATCACAGAAGCCCCTCTCAGGTTGGTACCAGTACTGGACATAGTATTAATATCAACATGACATTAAAATGGTGTTTTCTCGGTCATGCAAAGTGCATGAACGAGAACACAGGTATGTATGCACTTTATTGTGGCTATTTAGGGCTGTCAGAAGTTTTACTACCACAAAACAGGTGACAGGTGCACTTTAAAGCATCTTGTCATTAAACCCCCTGCTAATTTGTCCCAGTCCACACGGCAAAGCTGAAATATTATTATGTTTTGTTGTTGGTACATGCGCAGTGTAATCACACAAAGTTTGACTTTTAAACACAATGAACCTTTAAAAATAAGTATTTTTGCAGTATAAATGTATAAAAATATGCTGTGCCAAAATAACTTCGGTTGCAGTGGTAACACTGCTAGCTTTCCCCCTGTGGCACGAGATATGCTTTTGGGGGGGGGAACGACATATGCAGTTAGTGTCCCTATCCCTGGTGCAGGTTGACACCTGTGTTGTGATCTTTTCCTGTTATTAAAGGGGTACTCCAGAGGGGAAAAAAATCTAATCAACCCAGAAAGTTGCCAGAAAGTCATACAGATTTATAAATTACTTCTATTTAAAATCTTAAGCTTTCTAGTACTTATTAGCTGCTGTATATATTGGATAAAATTGTGCAGTTCTTTCCACAGTGTTCTCTGCTGCAACCTCTATCCCTGTCAGGAACTGTCCAGCATGCTCTGGTCACTTCCTGACATGGACAGAGGTGTCAGCAGAGAGCACTGTGGTCAGATTGGAAAGAAATACACAACTTCATACAGCAGCTGATAAGTACTGGAAGGATTAAGTTTTTTAAATAGAATTAATTTACAAATCTGTATAACTTTCTGGCAGTAAACATTTTTTTTTTTTTGCCTTGGGAATACTCTTTAAGGATATAAATGCCTTAAAGGGGTAACCAGGCAAAGGTAAATCTAGTGCAGTGCAGCTGCTTGTGCACAGACCCCACTGGACCAGAAAAAGTGACATGTTTTGGGAATCATTGACTGAATGTTTTGTAACTGGGTTGGTGGGATAACCATAGCGAACTCTTTCTATAAGCCTATTGACACTGGCTCACATTCCGCTCACAGTAAGGGGTTAACAATGTTTGCTAGCTTAGAGCTTGTTGCACCAGAAAAAATGGAAATTTCCTGTCGAGAATAGCACAAGTATCGCCTTCATGGTCAACAAAGACCACTGGGAACACAGAGCCTAAATATCGCCTTATGAAACCGGATGCACAGTGTGAGAGGTGACCGAGGCAGCAACATGCCAACATCTGTGCAGATGGCATGGCTTGTAAGGGCTGAATGGAGAGTTCACTGGAGAGTTGGTCAGACGCATGCCAGTGACACGGTCTTAAAACATTGTCTTTCAATGGTCTCTTCAGTGAGGCCAGACGACAAGAAAAGTAATGAGTCATTTTCAATTAGTTGACCCAACGGTGACAAAACTTTCCATCTTCCAGTCATAATAGCATTTATTATACGCCACAAGTTACTATTATTTAGTGTTATTTTTAGACCATAGTTTCTTGTCCTTTAAACTTCTGACTTTCGCAGCTGTGGCCCGAGAAGCTGGAAAAATAAAACATTGTCTATTTTCCACAATTCGATGAGGACTAAGGCCTCTTACACCCGAGACAAGTGACATATTCACAATGCTCACGGATTATGATGAGGCTATGGAGATCCAGATCCGGTCTGCAAGAAGCGTAGCCCTTAGAAATGTAAATAAACAAAATGTGTATAAAATACGAAAAAAATAAAAAATCCCAGCATTCCCGGACAGCCTTTGGAGGCAGATTTCTGTAGAATCTACAATAGAATCCATGTTCAAAAAGTGTGCAAAAGCCCTGATCCTTTTTATAACTAGATGATCGTGTTGCCAGCATGTCATACAGGTCTATGGCCACATATAATTTAATTTTTCTCTCTTATTTTATTGCAGTACCCATTCAACAGCCAGACACGGATGGAACCTTGCCTCATGACCAGTACTCCAAGACTCCATCCAAGCCAGGTGACCCCACGATGGCAAGATGTAGCCTCCAGCAACTCTTGTTATTCTAGTCCAACCATGCACTCTACCAGATACGGAAGCTCTACTGACATGTACACATCTCTGGCTACAAGACGTAACTCTGACTATGACCACATGCAGCATTTTCCCGGCTTTGCCTACATAAATGGAGAAGCTAGCACGGGGTGGGCTAAATGAAGACTGCGGCTTGGGAACGTTGGAACTTTGAAGACTTTTTCCTGAGATTCTGCGAAAGGGGGATTAATACATTGGGCACAGATTTGGAGAACAATGGATGTGTACCGAGGACAAAAAAAAGTTTCTTGTAGCAAAAGAGAATTTATTGATACTGTAGAGCACTATGTGGGGCCAACTGGTGCCTTTTCTATGTTAATAATTTCCATTGATTTGACTTTGTGTGGTGCCAGTTCCAGACGGTCATTGATTTCCGTTCTAACCTTGTTCTACGCTGTAGTTTCATTGGTCGACCACCGTTCTGTATTTATTTACAATAGACATAGTGCCATAGTGGCAATGAGACACAGCCAGTCCAACAAGGCAGGTGCCTAAGGACTTCTGAAGGACGGGTGAGAGGTATCTGTCCTTTATTTCAGTAACACGTCTTCATCTTCACATATGTCCATACTAAAGTGTTCAGAAGGCACTTATAGCAATTCACCTGAGAAGCCTGAAACAAATATCGGTTATATTAGAACCCCTTACCATGGTTTAATCCTAAACTGTATCTAGTTTTGATCGATGTTTCTGCATCTTTCCGTAAATTGTTTGCAAAAATACAGTAAAGTATACAGCAAAAAAGATCATGGTTCAACAGTCTGTTTGTGAGAAGACACAATATACCATATATGTTTCTTCTAGCCCTATATCTTAATACCCTCATCAAGACAAAGTGGATTGTGGGTGGGAACAATAGATAGGGCATAATTATAGGTGGTGTCTGGCCTTGTGTTATACCAGTACTCCAAATGGCACGTCATGGTTGGGGGCATTAGAAATCTTGCACTGGGTCCTAGGAGCTCCAAACAACTGCTGTAAACATGTTTGCTATAAGAGAATGGCAGCCTCTAAGGGCCTGCGCACATGGGCATAACTAACACCCATGTGCAGATCTGCGCCACAGCCCTCTCTGATCCGCGGGCAGTACGTGTGTGGAGGGGGATGGAGCAGTCAATGGGAGCTTCCGAAAATAAGTGACATTTTACTTCTTTTCTCTGCAGTTCTCTGCCTACCATTAAGATTATGGAAGCAGGGTTTCAGATGCTGACACTGTATGGTATTTGCGGAAAATGTTGACGGGGGGGAAACATACAGCACTTAGCTGTGTGAATATGCCCTTAGTCTTCAGTTGGCATGTCTACTAATAGAACACAAAAATACAACACTGAACATTTAGCATGTTAACCTGCTAAACATGATTATTTTTGTTGTATATTGTATAAAGCATTATCCAAAATGTTGTGAACATCCTGTGTGCCAAATTGAGCACTTTAGACCCATATGGCCCACTTTTTACCCTACTGTCGGATGATGATAATGTAATGCTGACCACACGCATGATGGCTGTCGGCCAAACAGCTATATCTCCTAATCCCTCCATACACATGAATGTTTGGCTCAGCCACGGGAGAGGACACGTAACTCATGGCCAGATCCATCTCGTGGTAGATTATCTCTCAAAGACCAAAAGGATGGGGCAGTTGAAATCCAACATGCCTCATCCTTCTCTACCCTGATTATCTGTAGCATGAGATTTGGGAGGCCCTCATACATATAAGATGTTCGTCAAGTCCTGCCAAAATCAGTGGTTTGGACGACTTTTTTCTAATATGTACAGAGACTGGATGATGGACAGTTTTTGCACTACTAGTATGGATTATATGGAAACAATCACAATAAAGGTGGCCATACACATTAAACTAAAATCTGCTGAACCTGCCAATTTGGCAACATGATGCGGCAATCTAATGTGCAATAGGTGTTCATGTACTATGTTAATTGTTGAGCAAAAAAGCATCAGGTAGGTTAAATTTTAACATGCCAGGTCATTTTGCATAGGTTAAAAGCCACTGCCAAAGATGTTTGGCAACAGCTTACTCTCCTCCTCCTATTGAAGATACCTGCGCATTTGGCTGAACTAAAAATGTTTGTGTATGAGGGTATCATAGCAGACGGTTGACAGCCACCTAAAAGGAGTTCTCTTTGACCACATTGTTCGAGGGCAGGCAAGAGCATGGGAAAAAAACGACTCCATTAGCATCAAGTCTTGATCCACAGGCACTTCAGATTGCCAAATGGCATCTCCATATACTCAGCATGGCCAACTGCGGCCAAATACTGGCTTCAGCGGTGCAGGTGCATGTAAATTTTGAGGTCAGTGATTGGCTACAGAACGTATAGGGACATCATGGGGAACTTTACTGGACAATATAGAGCCTGGAGGAAGTGGCTTTGGTCTTGGAGCAAAGAAAACCCTTTAAACCAATATATACAACTCAGTGACCAGAACATTATATGAATCATGCTTAGAGCTTCAGACATAGGCAGACAGATGAAAAGAAGATGAAACAAGTGATGCCTGTATCTTAGCAGATGGCTGTAAAGTTAAAATAATCAAGTTTTACATTTAAGCTCAAGAATGAGTTAGAGGAGATCCCAAAAAAGGGAGATAGATAGAGCTGCCACAAAACTTAAGTATAAAGGTAAGTAATTTATTGCACAAATAGGGATCCAGGCAACGCGTTTCAAAGCCGCTCAGGCTTTTTCGTCAGGCTCGCCTGACGAAAAAGCCGGAGTGGCTTTGAAACGTGTTGCGTAGATCCCTATTTGTGCAATAAATTACTTACCTTTATACTTAAGTTTTGTGGCAGCACGATCTGTCTCCCTTTTCTTGGATCTCCTCTAACTCATATTTGCGCTTGGACGCTGGGAGCTGCAGCAGCCAGTACCGCACAACGCACACAGGTGAGTGCATTTTGATTTGGCTTTCCATCACCTCATTTACCAGGTTCCATCCAGGGGAGCGCACCCTGTGTTCTCTTGTATTATTTAAGCTCAAGAGTCATAGAAGCAGTGCTGAGCTACTGCATGCATGCCTTCTTCCTCCCCCACTCTTCCTCTGCATAACTGATGCACAAGGCTCAGTGCTGGAAGCCGAACCCTGTACATCAATCATATAAGGGAGGGGGAGGAAGGAGGTGTGCATGCTGCAGCTTAGCTCTGCCTCAGTTACTCTTGGGCTTGAAAGTAAAAGTTGATTTAACAACTTTGCAAACAACCATCAGCTAAGAGAAATTTACCATGTGTTTTATCTCCCCATCAGGGGCCGAAAAAAACCAAAACTTTTATAAAGGATTTCTTACATTGCTCTGATGGGATCTGATCCTAACCCTGTATGAACCAAGCCTTACTGTGTATATAGTTTTGTTACTAAAGACACTAAAATATAAATGCATGTTGGTCATACACAACTTCTATAACCGGCTTATATGTCAAGCAAAATATACACCAAGATGCACTGAATGAATATGGGCCAGTAAGAAGCAAAAAAACAAAAAAAAAAACAAGAAATAGTAAATGAATGTGATAAAATATAAGCTCTCTCCCCTTCAGTTGTTGTAAATTATTTCCAGAATATTCTCCTGGATGGTGCAGCCAAGCCAGCTATGTCTATATGAGGACCACCCAATAAATGTTGGGAAAACTAAAACAAAGATATCTAAAAATATTATCTGATATATTGAGTAATTATTTTCTTAAAGGGGTACTCTGGTGGAAAACTTTTTATTTTTTATTTTAAATCAACTGGTGCCAGAAAGTTCAACAGATTTCTAAATTACTTCTATTAAAAAATCTTAATCCTTCCAGTATTTATTAGCTGCTGAATACTACAGAGGAAATGTTTTCCTTTTTGGAACACAGAGCTCTCTACTGACATCATGACCACAGTGCTCTCTGCTGACATTTCTGTCCATTTTAGGAACTGTCCAGAGTGGGAGAAAATCCCCAATAGCAAACATATGCTGCTCTGGGCAGTTCTTAAAATGGACAGAGATGTCAGCAGAGAGCATTGTGTTCGAAAAAGAAAATAATTTCCTCTGTAGTATTCAGCAGCTAATAAGTACTGGAAGGATTAATATTTTTTTTATAGAAGTAACTTACAAATCTAGAAAAGAACTCCGTCTGGCACCAAAGTATGGGGTAAAAGGCTTGTCTTTATTTATTCCACAGCAGGATACATACAGATCAAGATGGCTGACGCGTTTCGCCCTTTACAGGGCTTAATCGTAGACATCAGTCTACGATTAAGCCCTGTAAAGGGCGAAACGCGTCAGACATCTTGATCTGTATGTATCCTGCTGTGGAATAAATAAAGACAAGCCTTTTACCCCATACTTTGGTGCCGTACGGAGTTCTTTTCTAGCATAAGGAGTTGCCGGAGGCGGTGCCGGCAGTCCGCTGCACAGGTGTGAGAGGTGTCCAGCGCTGGTGAGAGCGGTATCCATATTCTTTTGCCTAACTTACAAATCTGTTTAACTTTCTGGCACCAGTTGATAAAAAAAAAAGTTTTCCACCAGAGTGCCCCTTTAATACTGGCAGCAGTCTACGATTTGTGGCCTGTGGTGTTAGGGTATGGTTGGAGTTCCCTAACACTCATAATGACCCACACGTCAGGGACCAATGGTCTAAGGCAGTGGTCCCCAATCAAGTCCTCAAAGAGCACCAACATTCCAGGTTTTTTCCATTTACTACACTGGAAGAGGACAGGGGGGGAATTGAAATGCTGGCCTGTTAGTAGGCCTTGAGGACTGGGCTGGGGACCTTTCTGGCCTGAGGTATCAAACTTCAATAAATTCGTAAAGGCAAACACTAATATGTTAAGCCTTACGTTAAGTTTTTTCATTGTTTTTGTGATGTCTTTTATCCAAACCACCAATGTTGTCATCAAGTTGTTGGTTGACCAATGTTTGCCCTAGAATCTGGAAATGTGAATGTAGATTGTTATATTGGTTACCCCCCCCCCCTCCCCCATGTCCTGTCAATCATATCATGCACGTCATCCATCTACTCAATAAGCATTAGTACATTTGCTCCCAGAACATCACATATTAGTACACTAGTAGAGGTATATCGATTACGTACATAATGTATTCATCCCCGTTCTTCACACACTTTGCTGACTTTTTTTATATTAATATAGGTCTATATCTGGTACCTTCAATATTTTATCCACCGTCCTTTGAAGAGATCAATTATTTTAACCCACAATGCAAACATGACACCTTTAATCTGTTTCGTAACACCTCTGCTCTTCGTCGGCAACATTTTTTATATGTGAGGCCTAAAATGTCCAATTATAGCATAAAAAATGTCAGCTTTGGTAATTATGAATATCACTGATTGTTGTAGACAAGGGGTGCAGCTGGTTTGCTTACTGGACATCAAGGGGGGTAGCATTTTGGCACATGTACTGTCCACTTCTGCACTTTCCCCTTTCCAAGTTGTGAACTATAGGCACTATTAAGGGCGGCCTAACACAGCAAAAAAAGGCTAGAAACTGTACAAAATGTTCTATGTCTGGAACATAAAAGCCAAAATTCTTTGTTCATGGTCACTTATGGTCTCCTGACACATCTTTTTTTTTTTTTTACTACACAATTATATCTATATTAAAGGGGTTATCCAGGAAAAAACATATAATATATATATATATATATATATATATATATATATATTGGCTCCAGAAAGGTAAACAGATTTGTAAATTACTTCTATTAAAAAATCTTAATCCTTTCAGTACTTATGAGCTGCTGAAGTTGAGTTGTTCTTTTCTGTCTAAGTGCTCTCTGATGGCACCTGTCTCGGGAATTGTCCAGAGTAGAAGCAAATCCTCATAGCAAACCTCTTCTACTCTGTGCAGTTCCCGAGACAGGCAGAGTCAGCAGAGAGCACTGTGGTCAGACAGAAAAGAACAACTCAACTTCAGCAGCTGATAATTATTGGAAGGATTGAGATTTTTTTTAATAGAAGTAATTTACAAATCTGTTTAAAGGGGTATTCCAGGAAAAAAACTTTTTTGTATATATCAACTGGCTCCAGAAAGTTAAACAGATTTGTAAATTACTTCTATTAAAAAATCTTAATCCCTTCAGTATTTATGAGCTTCTGAAGTTAAGGTTGTTCTTTTCTGTCTAAGTCCTCTCTGATGACACTTGTCTCGGGAAACGCCCAGTTTAGAAGCAAATCCCTATAGCAAACCTCTTCTAAACTGGGCGTTTCCCGAGACACGTGTCATCAGAGAGCACTTAGACAGAAAAGAACAACCTTAAAGGGGTATTCCAGGCAAAAACTTTTTTTATATATATCCACTGACTCTGAAAGTTAAACAGATTTGTAAATTACTTCTATAAAAAAATCTTAATCCTTCCAATAGTTATTAGCTTCTGAAGTTGAGTTGCTGTTTTCTGTCAAACTGCTTTCTGATGACTCACGTCCCGGGAGCTGTGCAGTTCCTATGGGGATATTCTCCCATCATGCACAGCTCCCGTGACGTGACATCATCATTGAGCAGCTAGACAGAAAACTTCAGAAGCTAATAACTATTGGAAGGATTAAGAATTTTTAATAGAAGTAATTTACAAATCTGTTTAACTTTCCGGAGCCAGTTGATATATAAAAAAAAGTTTTTGCCTGGAATACCCCTTTAACTTCAGAAGCTCATAAGTACTGAAAGGATTAAGATTTTTTAATAGAAGTAATTTACAAATCTGTTTAACTTTCTGGAGCCAGTTGATATATAAAACTTTTTTTTCCCCTGGAATACCCCTTTAAATATAATTTTGGAACAGCTTTTCTTAGAAACCCCCCCCCCCCCTTCTTGTGTTGAGCCATTCTTATGTCCGTATTTCTGGAAATGTATAAAATTATAATTTACGAATGGGGATTACCATTCTGCTCGTCAATAGGGCGTGTCCAACCACAGTCTTGCTCTTCCAACACTGATTGGACATTGATACATTGACCCGGGAAATGGTTACATCCAGTTATCAACTCAATCCTATATTTCCATAGAGGAATAAAAGAGGAACAGAACAAAGAGTTCCTAAATTTGTACTTTATGGGAAACACAAATAGTTACTAAAACAGACATGTCGGGAGAAATTATAGATCTTTTTTAATGAATTGGTTATTTTATGTTTGTTTCCTCTTCAAAACGTTCTAAGTTTGATGTATATCACTAACTTTCATATGTATCAGCAAACAAACCAGTGCCTTGAGAGAATTGCAATGCGGTGTCAGTGTATACATGAATTGTATTATGTCTAATCGTAGTGTTGTAGAGTTGGTTTCTCTAGTAGACGCATTAACAGGAATATATTTTACAGAACGCACAGAGGAAATGCCGCCGACTTATTACCCTATGGGTAAGACAATAATAAATGGTTTATATAACGTCTCAGCAATTTGTAGATAATATATTGTTAGCAGCGAGTGTGATAACCGTGCACGTTGCAAATGGAAATATTCATATTATTTGTACAGCTGTAAAGCGAGTGTTCACACCAATAAACAGTTTTACTGGAAATTTGCTTTTCTACTGTTTTGCTTCAAAAGTTTCTCTTTGTCAGGCTATTTTTACGCCATACTTGTAAAACTTGGATCAGCTCTTTTGCGTACATCCTGGGGGAGATTTATCAAATCCTGGGAAGAGGATGCCCAGTTGCCCATAGCAACCAATCAGCGCGCTTCTTTCATTTTGCACAGGCCCTTTTTAAAATGAAAGTAGCGATCTGATTGGTTGCTATGGGCAACTGGGCAACTTTTCCTCTGCACAGGTTTTGATAAATATCCACCCCTGAGTATATCTGTAGGGCTTCATGGGACCAAATGGAGGCTAAAAGAGTGTACTTTGGCCTCCATCAAGCTGGTATACAATACATAAGGAACATTTATAGACCCTTTCACTTTATTCCCATTTTGTTATGTTGAAGCCTTGTGTTAAAAAAAAAACAGACACACACAATACATCATTCTGCACTCAACACCTCGTAATGACAAATTGAAGACAGAATTTTAAAAGTTTTTGAAAATGTAAATAGGAAAAAACAAAATTTTACATGGACATACAAGTGGTCCCTCAGCATACGATGGTAATCCGTTCCAAATGGACCATTGTATGTTGAGGTATCCGTGCAATGTAAAGTATAGGAAAGTGGTCTACAACCTGCGGATCTCTCACTAAACGGCCTCTCTGTGATACCCCCCCGGTACCATCTGCTGTCCTCCCATGCATTTGTACTAGGCTGTGAATATGTGCAATAAACATTGCTGAATTGGAATACTGGTGAGTGCCGACTTTTTCATTCTTCTATCAAGTGTACCAAGGTTATTTTCTTACATGTGTCCGAGCACCATCGTATCCATCACCGCTATAGCGACTTAGAATCCGTTGGCCGAAGGTACAGAAGTAAGCAGTGCCGAACGTCTTGAATATAAAAATAAACATATGTGGTATCGCCGGGTGCGGAAATGTCCGAATTATAAAAATTTATTGTTAATTAAATGGCACGGTCAATGGCGTACGCGCTAAAAAAAAATACCAAAGTCCTTTTTTTTGGGTCACTTTTTATATCATGAAAAAATTAATAAAAAGCGATCAAAAAGTCCGATCAATACAAAATGGTACCGCTAAAAACTTCAGATCACGGCGCAAAAAATGAGCCCTCATACCGCCCCATATGCGGAAAAATAAAAAAAAGTTATAGGGGTCAGAAGATGACAATTTGAAATGTATACAATTTCCTGCATGTAGCTAAGATTTTTTCCAGAAGTACGACAAAATCAAACCTACATAAGTAGGGTATCATTTTAACCGTATGGACCTACAGAATAAAGAGGTGTAATTTTTACCGAAAAATTTTGTTTTTACTTCAATTTTGTCGCACAATAATTTTTTTTTCTGTTTCGTTGTAGATTTTTGGATAAAATGACTGACGTCATTACAAAGTAGAATTGGTGGCGCAAAAAATAAGCCATCATATGGATTTTTAGGTGCAAAATTGTAAGAGTTATGATTTTTTTTAAGGTAAGGAGGAAAAAATTTAAGTGCAAAAACGGAAAAAACCCTGGTCCTTAACCCCTTAAGGACCAAGGACGTACCGGTACGTCCTTAGTCCTGCTCTCCTGATATAACGCGGGGTTACACAGTAACCCCGCGTCATATCACGGTGGGCCCAGCGTCATAGTGAAGCCGGGACCCGCCTCTAATAGTGTGCAGCGCCGCGTGCTATTAACCCTTTAACCCTAAAAGTGAAAGTTGCCGGCTAGCTCAGTCGGGCTGTTCGGGATAGCCGCGGCTAATCGCGGCATCCCGAACAGCTGACAGGACAGCGGGAGGGCCCCTTCCTGCCTCCTCGCTGTCCGATCGCCGAATGACTGCTCAGTGCCTGAGATCCAGGCATGAGCAGTCATGCGGCAGAATCGTTGATCACTGGTTTCTTATGAGAAACCAGTGATCAATGATGAAGATCAGTGTGTGCAGAGTTATAGGTCCGTATGGGATAACAATGATCAGTGTGTGCAGTGTTATAGGTCCCTATGGGACCTATAACACTGCAAAAAAAAGTGAAAAAAAAAGTGAATAAAGATCATTTAACTCCTCCCCTATTAAAAGTTTGAATCATCCCCCTTTTCCAATAAAAAAAAACACATGGTATCACTGCGTGCGGAAATGTCCGAATTGTAAAAATATATAATTAAGTAAACCGCTCGGTCAATGGCGTGCGCGCACAAAAATTCCAAAGTCCAAAACAGTGCATTTTTGGTCACTTTTTATATCATTTAAAAATGAATAAAAAGCGATCAATAAGTCCTATCAATGCAAAAATGGTACCGTTAAAAACTTCAGATCACGGCGCAAAAAATGAGTCCTCATACCGCCCCATACATGGAAAAATAAAAAGTTATAGGGGTCAGAAGATGACAATTTTAAGCATATTAATTTTCCTGCATGTAGTTATGATTTTTTCCAGATGTCCGACAAAATCAAACCTATATAAGTAGGGTATCATTTTAATCGTATAGACCTACAGAATAAATATCAGGTGTCATTTTTACCAAAAAATGTACTACGTAGAAACGGAAGCCCCCAAAAGTTACAAAACAGCGTTTTTTTTTTCAATTTTGTCGCACAATGATTTTTTTCCCCGTTTCACCGTCGATTTTTCGGCAAAATGACTGACGTCATTACAAAGTAGAATTGGTGGCGCAAAAAAGAAGCCATCATATGGATTTTTAGGTGCAAAATTGAAAGAGTTATGATTTTTTAAAGGCAAGGAGCAAAAAACGAAAATGCAAAAACGGAAAACCCCCCGGTCCTTAAGGGGTTAAAGGGGTATTCCAGGCAAAACCTTTTTTATATATATCAACTGGCTCTGGAAAGTTAAACAGATTTGTAAATTACTTCTATTAAAAAATCTTAATCCTTCCAATAGTTATTAGCTTCTGAAGTTTTCTGTCTAACTGCTCAATGATGATGTCACGTCCCGGGAGCTGTGCATGATGGGAGAATATCCCCATAGGAAATGCACAGCTCCCAGGACGTGAGTCATCAGAGAGCAGTTAGACAGAAAACAACAACTCAACTTCAGAAGCTAATAACTAGTGGAAGGATTAAGATTTTTTAATAGAAGTCATTTACAAATCTGTTTAACTTTCCGCAGCCAGTTGATATATATAAAAAAAAGTTTTGGCCTGGAATACCCCTTTAACCCCTTAAGGACTCAGCCCATTTTGGCCTTAAGGACTCAGACAATTAAATTTTTACGTTTTCATTTTTTCCTCCTCGCCTTCTAAAAATCATAACTCTTTTATATTTTCATCCACAGACTAGTATGAGGGCTTGTTTTTTGCGCGACCAGTTGTCCTTTGTAATGACATCACTCATTATATCATAAAATGTATGGCGCAACCAAAAAACACTATTTTTGTGGGGAAATTAAAACGAAAAACGCAATTTTGCTAATTTTGGAAGGTTTTGTTTTCACGCCGTACAATTTCTGGTAAAAATGACGTGTGTTCTTTATTCTGAGGGTCAATACGATTAAAATGATACCCATTATTATATACTTTTATATTATTGTTGCGCTTAAAAAAAATCACAAACTTTTTAACCAAATTAGTACGTTTATAATCCCTTTATTTTGATGACCTATAACTTTTTTATTTTTCCGTATAAGCGGCGGTATGGGGGCTCATTTTTTGCGCCATGATCTGTACTTTTTTTTGATACCAAAAAAACTTTTAATACATTTTTTATAATTTTTTTTTTAATAAAATGTATTAAAAAAGTAGGAATTTTGGACTTTTTTAATTTTTTTTCGTTCACGCCGTTCACCGTACGGGATCATTAACATTTTATTTTAATAGTTCGGACATTTACGCACGCGGCGATACCAAATATGTCTATAAAAAATGTTTTTTACGCTTTTTGGGGGTAAAATAGGAAAAAACGGACGTTTTACTTTTTTATTGGGGGAGGGGATTTTTCACTTTTTTTTTACTTTTACTTTTACATTTTTTTACATTTTTTTTTACACTTGAATAGTCCCCATATGGGACTATTCATAGCAATACCATGATTGCTAATACTGATCTGTTCTATGTATAGGACATAGAACAGATCAGTATTATCGGTCATCTCCTGCTCTGGTCTGCTCGATCACAGACCAGAGCAGGAGACGCCGGGAGCCGCACGGAGGAAGGTGAGGGGACCTCCGTGCGGCGTTATGAATGATCGGATCCCCGCAGCAGCGCTGCGGGCGATCCGATCGTTCATTTTAATCGCGAACTCCCGCAGATGCCGGGATCTGTATTGATCCCGGCACCTGAGGGGTTAATGGCGGACGCCCGCGAGATCGCGGGCGTCGGCCATTGCCGGCGGGTCCCTGGCTGCGATCAGCAGCCGGGATCAGCCGCGCATGACACGGGCATCGCTCCGATGCCCGCGGTTATGCTTAGGACGTAAATGTACGTCCTGGTGCGTTAAGTACCACCTCACCAGGACGTACATTTACGTCCTGCGTCCTTAAGGGGTTAAGGGGTTAAAGGGGTACGCTGGAAAATATTTTCTTTTAAATCAACTGGTGCCAGAAAGTTACACAGATTTGTAAATTACTTCTATTTAAAAATCCCAATCCTTTCAGTACTTATCAGAAACTATAGACTAAAGAGGAAGTTCCTTTTGAATTTCCTTTCTGTCTGACATTTTAGGAATTGTACTAAAAAGTACTGGAAGGATTGGGATTTTTTAATAGAAGTAATTTACAAATCTGTTTAACTTTCTGGCACCAGTTAATTTAAAAGAAAATGTTGTCCAGTGGAGTACCCCTTTAAAGAATACCTGTCACCAAACTAAACATTTAATATATTGTTCCTTATGTAATTATAAGACACTTTGCTATTTACTTTCGTCCTGAGTACCTGGATCTTCTGGATTGAAAGTCACCTCCAGCAGGCTGCCATACCGTTGCAAGCCCGGAGGCCTCACCTACCGCACTCCTCCATAGACCACAGGACCGGCAGCCCATTCGCCAGGGCATGTATACATGAAACTAGAACAATCCTTATAAGTACCCACTATCTATCTAAGAAATAAAAAATGCCAAATATATGTCATCTCAGCTATAAGTCTACCTAAAATACGAGATATCTATATCCCTATGGACTGCCTGCATAAAGTGATGAACATACACTTACGATTCGTCCCAATGAGGGGAGAATTCTGAAACACATCTTATACCTCCATGCAGTATATCTAGCTTCACACTAACGTGGGAGAAGAGAGAGAGGCACTTATCTATTGTGTACCCCTACTTCTCTAACTTTAATTCCCTGATGAGTTGTGCCGCGGAGTAACACACACAGCGAAACACGTTGGATGTTAATCATTTTATTGTTTATATCAATTGGTCTTTATTACATATATACTAATTGTGTTGTATGCACCTGACAGGCGGTGATATCTGGAGGTACTGTCTAATAGATATCTGCCATAGTGCATCATTCCCCACACCTACCTCTATCACCTTACCGTGGTGGGACGGTCCAAGCTATTTGGCCGCCAAATCGCAAGCTAAGTACCTCACTATTTCATAACTTCATAATTTTATATTTCCATCTCTTACACCATAGCTGTATAGCTTTTCATGTTGTATCTATATACTCAATCTTTGTGCTAGCAGTGTGCTGATGTATTCTCCTGTTGCTGTATATTTAGCCCAGCAGCTTGCACCTGTAAGCCAGGTCCATATAATAGTTTGGAATCAATAGTGCTGGCTAACTTATCCTTTGGTTGTATTACACATACGGGGGAGTGGCTTCCTCCATGTTGGCTCTTGCACCCCACCCACCTCTATCAGGTGTATAAAGGTGTCTTGGATGTTTCAGATCCTGCAATGCCTGCTGAACTGTTCACACAGAGGCATATTCATAGTGTAGGGTCCGTCCCAATGAGGTCACCTTAGCGTGGTGGGACAGTCCAAGCTATTTGGCCGCCAAATCGCAAGCTAAGTACCTCACTATTTCATAACTTCATAATTTTATATTTCCATTTCTTACACCATAGCTGTATAGCTTTTCATGTTGTATCTATATACTCATATTTTATCTAAATCTTTGGGCTAGCAGTGTGCTGCTGTATTCTTCTGTTGCTGTATATTTAGCCCAGCAGCTTGCACCTGTAAGCCAGGTCCATATAATAGTTTGGAATCAATAGTGCTGGCTAACTTATCCTTTGGTTTTATATATATATATATATATATATATATATATATATATATATAATCGGTGAAGTGAAATTGAAATAGTAAAAGATAGTTTAGCAAATTTGGTGGTTTTCTTTTCTTTGCCATTTACCTTGTGGTTGAGCTAACATGTTATTTTGATACTTTAGGCCGGCCTGATCACAGCAATACCAGATTTGTATAGTTTTCGACATGTTTCTGAACTTAAAAAAAAAAAAAATTAATTGCCATCTTTTGACCCCTGTAGCTTTTTTTTTTTTTTCGCATACCAGGCTGGATGAGGGCTAATTTTTTGCACCATAATCTGTTTTTTGTATCGGTACCATTTTGGTATTGATCTGACTTTTTAATCGCTTTTTAACTCTTATTTTCTGGGATATTATAAAAATTGCAATTCTGTGGTTTGGTATTTTTTTTACATTTACGTCATTTACAGTACGGGATACAAAATTTAATATTTTAATAGTTTGTAGAATTATGCACGCAGCGATACTAAATATGTTTATTTTTTATTATGTTTACATGTTTTTATATAGGAAAAGGGGGTGATTTGAGCTTTTAACATGGAAGGGGTTAATGTGTGTCTTTTCAACTTTTATTAAAACTTTTTTTTTTTTTTTACACTTTATTAGACTTTTAGGAGGAATCATTAGATTCCTCATACAGGTCAATAGAGTTCTATTGAACTCCATTGATCTGTGTGCTCTGCACTCCATTGATAGAGCCTAGTCCAGCCAGGATCTATCAATGACAGAGCCACAGACACCAGGGAAGCAGAGGTAAGCCAGCCCTCCGGCTACCTCTATAGTTGATCGCACCCTAGCGATCACGTTGCGGGGGGGGGGGGGGATCCACCCACTAGCCCACAAGGGAGCATTCACATGTCCCTTTAGACGCCGCTGTCAGCTTTGACAGCGGCAATCTAAAGGGTTAATAGCCAGCCGCTGCGATCTCCACATGCTGGCTATTAGCAGCAGCCCCCAGCTGCTGAGAACAGCCGGGGGCTGCAGAGTATGGAGCCCACTCCATATAGACTGCTGAGCGCCGCCGCGCTTGTCAGGAAAAATTCACCTGCCCGGCACGCGGAACTGCATGTCCCGGGCGTCGGGCAATAGGAATTCCACATCCCTGTGTTACCATCCATTTCTGGGGGCTTTTTGACATATGTTTGGGGTCATTATCCTGCTGAAAGACCCAAGATCTTGGACACAAACCCAGCTTTCTGACACTGGGCTGTACAGTGAAACCCCAAATCATTGGTAATCCTCAGATTTCATGATGTCTTGTACACATTCAAGGCACCCAGTGCCAGAGGCAGCAAAACAACCCAAAAACATCATTGAACCTCCATCATATTTCACTGTAGGTACTGTGTTCTTTTCTTTGTAGGCCTCATTCCGTTTTTGGTAAACAATAGAATGATGCGCTTTACCAAAAAGCTCTATCTTGGTCTCATCAGTCCACAAGATGTTTTCCCAGAATGATTTTGGCTTACTCAAGTTCATTTTGGTAAAATGTAGTCTTGCTTTTTTATGTATCTGTGTCAGCAGTGGGGTCCTCCTGGGTCTCCTGCCATAGTGTTTTATTTCATTTAAATGTCGACGGATAGTTTGTGCTGACACTGATGCTCCCTGAGCCTGCAGGACAGCTTGAATATCTTTGGAACTTGTTTGGGGCTGCTTATCCACCACCCGAACTATCCTGCGTTGACACCTTTCATCAACTTTTCTCTTCCGTTCACACCCAGGGAGATTAGCTACAGCGCCATGGGTTGCAAACTTGTTGATAATGTTGCGCACTGTGGACAAAGGCAAATCTAGATGTCTGGAGATGAACTTGAAGTTGTTGATATTTTTCCACAATTTTGGTTCTCAAGTCCTCAGACAGTTCTCTTCTCTTTCTGTTGTCCATGCTTAGTGTGGCACACACAGACACACAATGCAAAGACTAAGTGAACTTCTCTCCTTTTTATCTGCTTTCAAGTGTGATTTTTATATTGCCCACACCTGTTACTTGCCCCAGGTGAGTTTAAAGGAACATCACATGCTTGAAATAGTCTTATTTATCCACAATTTTGAAAGGGTGCCAATAATTTTGTCCAGACCATTTTTGGAGTTTGGTGACATTATGTCCAATTTGCTTTTTTTCCTCCTTTTTTGGTTTAGTTCCAATACACACAAAGGGAATAAACATGTGTATAGCAAAACATGTGTTACTGCAATCCTTTTCTGGGAGAACTACTTCATTTTCTTGAAAAATGTCAGGGGTGCCAACATTTACGGCCATGACTGTGTATAAATTGGGTATGGCTGCAATCATATGGACCTGCAGAATAAAGATAAGGTGTCATTTTTACCAAAAAAAAACGCATGACGTAGCAACGAAAGCATTGAAAAGTTGCACTTTAGTTTTTTTCAATTTTGCCACACTAAAAAAAAAAATTTTTTTTTGGGGGGGGGGTTGGGGGCTTCACCGTAGATTTAGTGGTAAAAAAAAAAGTGACGTTATTCAGAAGCACAATTAGTCCTACAAAAAATCGAGCGCTTATATGAATCTGTAGGTGGAATATTAAAAAATAAAAGAGTAAAAACAAAAACACAAAAAATGAAAATGGCTGTGTCCTTATGAGGATAAACTTTTCATTCATTTGTACTTAAATCTACATAAATAGCACCATTGTTTTACACAAAAGCCAAAAGACCTCCAGAAATATGGCCGCCTCCCTAAAACACCCTCACAAGACAGCCTCTATTGTTTTTACTGAAGTTCGAGCTGGGCGCAGGCGCGTTCTCGAATTTCACTGTAAGTAACGCGAGACCGCTCCCAGCAGGTTAGGCTGCGGCAGCGTCTGAAGGATCATCCCCGCTGCGCCTGCGCACTCCGTCTTCGGACTGATTTCAGCGTAGGTTGAGCGGTGCAACCAGTGTATAGGGCTGGTCAGTGCGACGGCGCATGCGCAGACACGAGTGGCTGTGTGAGTATGGAATGAAAAGGCATTGTTTTGGTGGCTTTTTTTTTTTTTTGCTCCTAGTTTTTAGGTAAGTTGGCTGCACTTTGTGCTCAGACATGGACCTGGACACTGTGCTGGGGAGAGTCAGGCCGGGGAGCCATGAGGAGACTGAATCAGCTCTGAAGGAATACAATGAACAGGTAATGCCTATCCCCTGCATTGTGTCATGTGCTGTCATTGCATTGTATACACTGTTCAGGGCTGCAATGTAGCAGAGCCCAATGCTTCCTGCCTAAAACACTGTGCAGATTTAGATATGCATTATTTCCAGAGCAACTACATCAGTTTTTCCCAACCAGGGTGCCTCCAGCTGTTGCAAAACTACAACTCCCAGCATGCCCGGACAGCCGAAGGCTGTCCGAGCATGCTGGGAGTTGTAGTTTTACAACAGCTGGAGGCACCCTGGTTGGGAAATGCTTAACTACATATTCATCGGTGCTTTACCAGCAGCAGATGTGTATTTGTGCATGGCACCAACATATTCTGTAGCGTTGTCACTATAGGAAGAAAAGAAATACGAACCCCATGTGTTGGTTCTGTTGAACCCTGGTCTCGGTGTTTGATATTTACTACCATTCCTACAAATTCTACCAGGGCGTGCTCATAGGCGCGATGGATGTGCGGTTGTGGTGGCCGCTTTTTATTTAATTTTTAATTTTTTTTACCAAAATGCATCGTAATAAATTTTCTGCAGTGGTAATATGACAGATGTTTACAGGGTCACATGTGCAATTTTTTTAAATTTTTTTTTTAATTGGGTGTCAGTGAGTAGCCCTATGAGGTACAGCACATTATTTTATTTAATTTATTTATATAGCGCCTACAGATTCCGTAGCGCAGCGCTTCAGCTAAGTGTCCAGTAATCCAGGGCTAGACAAATCCCAGGCGCCATGGCGACTGAGAATTTCTTCCTGACGCCTATTGTCAGCATTTTTGAATAAGGGTTGGCAATTTAAAAAAAAAAAAAAAAAAAAAAAAAAAAAAACCTGTTTTATCTTTCCCTCCGTTCCGGCACTGATCCTCGTTCTGCCTCTGGTCGGCGCTCTTGTGTTAAACAGGCAGCGGATGTCAGGTGACCGCCAAAGCCAATCTACGGTTCGGATTGACTGTGGTGGTGAAGTCTGCTGCTGAGGAGGGGACACCAATGACAGTGACACGGAGAGACGAGGGGGCACCAATGACTGTGACACAGGGAGAGACGAGGGGGCACCAATGACTGTGACACAGGGAGAGACGAGGGGGCACCAATGACTGTGACACAGGGAGAGACGAGGGGGGACCAATGACTGTGACACAGGGAGAGACGAGGGGGCACCAATGACTGTGACACAGGGAGAGACGAGGGGGCACCAATGACTGTGACACTGGGAGAGACGAGGGGGCACCAATGACTGTGACACTGGGAGAGACGAGGGGGCACCAATGACTGTGACACTGGGAGAGACGAGGGGGCACCAATGACTGTGACACTGGGAGAGACGAGGAGGAACCAATGACTGTGACACAGGGAGAGACGAAGGGGCACCAATGACTGTGACACAGGGAGAGACGAAGGGGAACCAATGACAGTGACACGGAGAGACGAGGGGGCACCAGTAACTGTGACACAGGGAGAGACGAGGGGGCACCAGTGACTGTGACACAGGGAGAGACGAGGGGCACCAATGACTGTGACACAGGGAGAGACGAGGGGGCACCAATGACTGTGGCACTGGGAGAGACGAGGGGCACCAATCACTGTGACATCTCCACCATAAGGTGATTTTAGTATGTACCTAACAGGCAGTAATGGACATGCTTAGGAAGGATCTGCGCTGGTCTTGGGGCTAAATGGCTATGTTGTGAGATTACCAGAACACTGTGGCTAGCTTTTGGTGTTTCCTGTTTCAGTTTTCTTTTTTTGACTACAAATCCCATAATTCCATTTTCCTCCCTCCCACACATCAGCCACCCCACCCATTGAAACACAAATGAGCTGCATCCATTCAAAAGACCTGTGGTTTTCAATCAGGGTGCCTAAAGCTGTTGCATTAGTTGCAGATTGATCCCCGTCCCACCAAGCGATCGCTCAACCCATTGAAGCAGACAGGCTCCCTGTCATCAGCTGACTAGTGATGTCAGGTCTCGGCCGCATTGCTACCTGCGAAAAATCTGAGACAGCGGTCATTTTGTATGCTGTTAAAAATAAATATTGGGGTGAAAATCGCAAAAGAATTGTGAGAAAACCGTCACACACAGGAACAGACACTATATTATGAACTACACTAAATTTACTGCCCCTATAGCATAGTCAAATAAAAAAAATTCTTGGAATACCCCTTTAAGAGATTGTCCCGAAACATGTGTCGAGGTGGCAAGGGATCCCCAGGACTTCAGGTATAAACAGATCACAACATGTGCTGCCCACAGAGCCCCACGTGTTCCGTCGCTGTTAGGCAACTTCTTCAACTTCCTGTTACTGATAGGTGGGCACTGCATTTTAGTATCTCTGCTCTTTCTACTTAAAGCATACGTGCCATGTTTCAGGCCTGCATGATCTTCGGGTCATGCTAAGTTGTGCAACCCTAAGGCACCCAGCAAGTTCCATGCACGAGACCTTTTTCTAATTAATAGGGCTTGTGCACGGAACTCTCTAGGCCTCATAATGCCTTAGCAAGTGTATAGCCCAGCGTGGCCTGCGTCTCTCACAGTGGAGCTGAAGATCATGCAGGCCTGGAACGTAAAATGTATGCTTAAACTGTTCTCGGCCCACTGACCTGAATGTCCCCATTGCAAATACGCTGTGGTATTTATCAGAATTTTTGACAGGTTGTTGATGTAACCCTACTATGTCCCTACAAAATGTTCCGAACGCTGGAGCCAGGAGCTTGTGATGTCATAGCCACGCCCCTCATGATGTCATGCCCCACCCCCTCAATGCAACCGCCACGCCCCCTCCCATAGACTTACATTAAGGGGGGGGGGGCGTAACGTCATGAGGGGTCGGGGCTATGACATAACGGGCTGCCGGCTCCAGCGTTCCGGAACATTTTGTTACAAATGCTGAGCAGCGGAGTACCCCTTTTAAACGTCATTTGAGCCTATGTGGTGTTTTTCCTCATATGACACTCATCCCCTATCAGCAGGATTATCATGGTGGTGTGACTGCTCGAACCCCCATGATTACACCAATGGGGCTCCTCTGTCTCCCATGCTACCCCCAACCCTTGTGCTGCCTCTCAATTCAGCTCTACGTGCCTGATGAAGATTGTCAAGCGCTTTGTTTGCTTATCTTTGCCTGGCCCATAGAGTTGAATGGGAAAACCCATTTAGGTACATTAACACCTACCATGTTTGCTGTGGATTTTCAGCAAATTTGATGCTGCAGCAAACACTGGATGTGTGAATGTACCCTTAGGCAATATTCATACTGAAGAATCTCTTGCCGGAGAATCAGAGGGCTGACTGAATCAGGTGGCTCTAGGACTGCACGGACATTGCAAATTTGCACAGATTCCGCCAAAAGAACGAGCAAGTCCTGCCGTTGAAATTTTAAAGAGTGGACTGTGCAGTGGAATCACATTGATGGCCTTTACGCCCCCTCCCATAGACTTGCATAGCAGGGGCGGGGGGGTGATGTCACACGGGGCGGAGTCGTGGCTTCACGATACTCCGGCACCGTAGTTGGCACCCGTCAGTTTGTGAGCTGGCAGCGCGGCGTTCAGCTCAAAGAGGTGGGTGCCGAATGCAAGATTGCTGGGGTCCCCAGCGGCGGGATCCCCGCGATCAGACATCTTATCCCTTATCCTTTGGATAGGGGATAAGATGTATTAGGGCCAGAGTACCCCTTTAAAGGGGTACTCTGCCCCTAGACATGTTATCCCCTCTCCAAAGTATAGGGGTTAAGATGTCTGATCGCGGGGGTCTGGCCACTTGCCCAGCAGCCGGATCCCTACGATCAGACCTCTTATCTAGGGGAAGAGTACCCCTTTAAAGGAATTGTCTGGTGAAAGACAACTTATCCCCAATCCACAGTGCTATACTCGGGTGCTCCCATAGAAATGAGTGCTTGACATGTACAGCATGTGCTCTTTTTAAAAGCCAGGGCCCCAGTCTGTATATCGTAAGTGACCCAGCGGTTGGACCCCCCCCCCCCACAAACAGACACTTATGGATAGGGGAAAGACCTGTCGATAGTGGGATAAGTTGTCTTTTACCTGACAAACCCTTTACAGGGGTACTCCACTGGCCGGCGTTCGGAAGTAAATGTTCCGAGCACTGTTTTTGTGCTGCTGGGGTCGGCCACGCAGCACGAAAACAGCGTTCAGGCACCACAACCCCTTTATTTCCACCTTGCACAGTGCTGTACATTTTATAGTGGCAGTGCTTGGTATTGCAGCTTACTGCAGCTCAGTCCAGCCAATGGCTGTCAGGGCATGCTGAATAGATGTATACTTGCAACAGCCTCAGAGCCGTAAGTTGGGGTTCACTGTAAAGTTGGGGTGATCCATCTATAATCTGATGTCTTTTGAGGCCTTTCCTTGGAGGAAACTAGAATCAGCATCTTGTATTTCAGAGTGATGGATCCAATAGAGATGACCTATTTTAGCAGTATGCCATTGCTTATTATGGTAAATAACCCCTTTTGTTATTGTTTTTCTTAGAATGAAACTATAACCGCCCCGTAAAGCTATACTTAAATTCATGTATGTTTTAAAAGGTGGAGTACCCTATATACCGTTACCTTAAAGTATTGGTATACAGGTACGTGAGGTCAGATGCATTTCTTACTGGAAACAAGGAAACTTGAAGCCCTGGATACCTCCAGCAAGGCCCTGTTCATATTACACTTTGAGCCTCTGTTTGCCGTATACTTTGGAAAAAGATCCAGACGTATACCCCGAACCTAAAATCGCAACTTGTTCAACAGTATGGGCATAGTATAGGATATTTACACTGCTCAAAAAAATAAAGGGAACACTAAGATAAGACATCCTAGATCTGAATGAATGAACTAATCGTATGAAATACTTTCCTCTTTACATAGTTGAATGCGCTGACAACAAAATCACACAAAAATTATCAATAGAAATCAAATTTATCAACCCATGGAGGTCTGGATATGGAGTCACACTCAAAATCAGTGGAAAACCCCACTACAGGCTGATCCAACTTTATGTAATGTCCTTTAAAACAAGTCCCAATGAGGCTCAGTAGTGTGTGTGGCCTCCACGTGCACGTATGACCTCCCTACAATGCCTGGGCATGCTCCTGATGAGGTGGTGGATGGTCTCCTGAGGGATGTCCTCCCAGACCTGGACTAAAACATCCGCCAACTCCTGGACATTCTGTTGGTGGATGGAGTGAGACATGATATCCCAGATGTGCTCAATAGGATTCAAGTCTGGGGAACGGGCGGGCCAGTCCATAGCATCAATGTCTTCCTCTTGCAGGAACTGCTGACACACTCCAGCCACATGAGGTCTAGCATTGGAACCCTGGGCCAACTGCACCAGCATATGGTCTCACAAGGGGTCTGAGGATCTCATCTTGGTACCTAATGGCAGTCACTCTACCTCTGGCGAGCACATGGAGGGCTATGCGGCCCCCCAAAGAAATGCCATCCCACACCATTACTGACCCACTGCCAAACCAGTCATGCTGGAGGATGTTGCACTCAGCAGAACGTTCTCCACGGCGTCTCCAGACTCTTTCACTTCTGTTACATGTGCTCAGTGTGAACCTGCTTTCATTTGTGAAGAGCTCAGGGTACCAGTGGCGAATTTGGCAATCTTGGTGTTCTCTGGCAAATGCCAAACGTCCTGCACGGTGTTGGGCTGTAAGCACAACCCCCACCTGTGGACATCGGGCCCTCATACCACCCTCATAGAATCTGTTTCTGACCGTTGAGCGGACACATGCACATTTGTGGCCTGCTGGAGGTCATTATGCAGGGCTCTGGCAGTGCTCCTCCTTGCACAAAGGCAGAGGTAGCGGTCCTCCTCCTAGGTTGTTGCCCTCCTACGGCTTCCTCCATGTCTCCTAATATACTGGCCTGTCTCCTGGTAGTGCCTGCATGCTCTGGACACTACGCTGACCGATACAACAAATTTTCTTGCCACAGCTCGCATTGATGTGCCATCCTGGATGAGCTGTACTACCTGAGCCACTTGTGTGGGTTGTAGACTCTGTCTCATGCTACCACTAGAGTGAAAGCACCGCCAGCATTCAAAAGTGACCAAAACATTAGCCAGGAAGCAAAGGAACTGAGACGTGGTCTGTGGTCACCACCTGCAGAACCACTCCTTTATTGGGGGTGTCTTGCTAATTGCCTATAATTTCCACCTGTTGTCTGTTCCATTTGCACAACAGCATGTGAAATTGATTGTCAATCAGTGTTGCTTCCTGAGTGGACAGTGAGATTTCACAGAAGTGTCATTGACTTGGAGTTACATTGTGCTGTTTAAGTGTTCCCTTTATTTCTTTGAGCAGTGTAGTACTCAATGTAATAAATGTAATAAAATATGTAATATTTTATGTAATAAAATACTTTACTTATCCTGTACTGATCCAGATATATATACTCCAGAGCTGTACTCACTGTTTTGCAGGTGGAGCAACTGTGTACATACATTACATTACTTATCCTGTACTGATCCTGAGTTATATCCTGTATTATACTCCAGAGCTGTACTCACTATTCTGCTGGGAGGTCACTGTGTACATACATTACATTACTTATCCTGTACTGATCCTGAGTTATATCCTGTATTATACTCCAGAGCTGCACTCACTATTCTGCTGGTGAGGTCACTGTGTACATACATTACATTACTTATCCTGTACTGATCCTGAGTTATATCCTGTATTATACTCCAGAGCTGTACTCACTATTCTGCTGGGAGGTCACTGTGTACATACATTACATTACTTATCCTGTACTGATCCTGAGTTATATCCTGTATTATACTCCAGAGCTGTACTCACTATTCTGCTGGGAGGTCACTGTGTACATACATTACATTACTTATCATGTACTGATCCTGAGTTATATCCTGTATTATACTCCAGAGCTGTACTCACTATTCTGCTGGTGAGGTCACTGTGTACATACATTACATTACTGATCCTGTACTGATCCTGAGTTATATCCTGTATTATACTCCAGAGCTGCACTCACTATTCTGCTGGTGGGGTCACTGTGTACATACATTACATTACTTATCCTGTACTGATCCTGAGTTATATCCTGTATTATACCCCGGAGCTGTACTCACTATTCTGCTGGTGAGGTCACTGTGTACATACATTAAATTACTTATCCTGTACTGATCCTGAGTTATATCCTGTATTATACTCCAGAGCTGTACTCACTATTCTGCTGGTGAGGTCACTGTATACATACATTACATTACTTATCCTGTACTGATCCTGGGTTATATCCTGTATTATACTGCAAAGCTGTACTCACTATTCTGCTGGTGAGGTCACTGTATACATACATTACATTACTTATCCTGTACTGATCCTGGGTTATATCCTGTATTATACCCCGGAGCTGCACTCACTATTCTGCTGGTGAGGTCACTGTGTACATACATTACATTACTGATCCTGAGGTACATCCTGAATTATACTCCAGGGATGTTCTACTGACTTCAGAGCTGAAATCTCCGAGCTTTCCATGTTGGCTCAGTGTCTGAGTTTCCAGCTGGGGATATTGGGGGAGATTTATGGGGGGGGGGGGGGGGGGGGAGATTTATCAAAACCTGTCCAGAGGAAAAGTTTCTGAGTTGCCCATAGCAACCAATCAGATCGCTTCTTTCATTTTGCAGAGGCCTTTTCAGAAATGAAAGAAGCAATCTGATTGGTTGCTATGGGCAACTCAGCAATTTTTCCTCTCAGGTTTTGATAAATCTCCCCCCCCCCCATTGGTCTTTACAGTAGGCACTGTACAGTAATAGGGAACACAACCACTGCTCCCTGTATTATGGGAGCTGAAGTAAGCAATTGGGGGCGTATCTGTCTCCAAACTGACAACCAGCAGAATTGTGAATTCAGCTCTGGAGTATAAAACAGGTCATAGCTTGGATATATTAAAAGTTGCTTAACTTATATAGAGTGTCATATATTGCGCAGAAAATTGTTAATGCAGAACTGATGATGTATTGGAGGAATCCATTCAGTCCATCATTCACTCTCCTGTATTCCCCTCGGAGGGATCATTTCCTTCAGAACAGAAGCTATTCAAATGAATAGACGTCATGCCCTGCATTTGTATACATGTAACAGCGTTCCGGGAAGCCGCTTGTAAGCTGTTATGTAATTGTTGTATACCAGCCCTGCCTGCCCCACCAGCTATATTGGCCTTTGTGAGCAAGTTTTCTAAAATTTTCCTCCATGCCAAGGAATTTCCTCCCAATAATTGTAATGAATATGAAGATTCTTCTTTTAAATTTGTGGCAGTTCTGCAGCAAACATTGCCCCAAATTAGCAGCAGATTTTATTGTATTAGGGTACGGTCACATGTAGCGTATCCACAGCGTATTCCGTGCTGTGGGACCCTACAGCATGCTTGCTTTTTCGCGTGGATTTTTCCTCTTACTCATTGTATCGCACTGTAAATTCCTGGGGATTTGTGGCACAGAAACTGCACTTTGTGGATTCGGCCTAATATCTCTGTCTGGGTAAGAGTACATTCACATGTGCAGATTTTACAGCAGGTTTTCCACTGCAGTTTTTGCCACCCATTGAAGTCAAAATCAGCGGCAAAATAAGTACCTTAAAGGGCAAAATAAGTACCTTAAACAAAACGTTCCGAACGCTTAGAGCCGGGAGCTTGTGATGTCATAGCCCCGCCCCCTCAATGCTAGTCTATGGGAGGGGGTGTGACGGCCGTCACGCCCCCTCCAATAGACTTGCATTGAGGGGGCGGGGCGTGATGTAATGAGGGGGGGGGCTATGACATCACAATCTCCCAGCTCTAAGCGTTCGGAACTTTTTGTTTCAAACACAGAGTGGCGGAGTACCCCTTTAAAGGAGAACTCCAGAATACAAAAATGATCCTCCATATTGCTGGCAGTAAAAAAAATAAATAGATACATACCTTCCTTCGTGCCTCCGGTAACCCATTCAGGTCTCCGCCGCGATTCTCTTCCTGGTTGCCGGTGGTCAGGGAGTCATACTGCACTCAGCCAATCACCGGCCGCAGCGAAGTCCCAACTCGGCTGGCGATAGGCTGAGCGGCAGTGTGACGTTTTCAGGTACGGCAGCAGGTGCCGGTGTAGTGAAGAATTTTGTGTCCTGAAGCGTTCTCACACGGCCGGCGATAGGCTGAGTGGCAGAGTCGGGACTTCGCTGCGGACGGTGATTGGCTGAGTACAGTATGACTCGCCGACCACCGGCAACCAGGATTAGGATCGCGGCGGAGACTGGAGTGGGTTACCGGAGGCACCGGGGGAGTAAAGGAAGGTATGTACCTTTTATTTTTTTTACTGCTGGCAGTATAGACGACAATTTTTGTATTCTGGAGTTCTCCTTTAAATGGGTACTCTGGCGCTTAGACATCTTATCCCCAATCCAAAAGATAGGGGATAATATGTCTGATCGCGGGGGTCCCACCGCTGGGGACCCCCACAATATAGCACGCAGCATCCACCTGTTACTGCTTCCGGCAGGGCTGGAGGTTCTGGCTTCCGACCACGGGAACGGAAGATCGTGACGTCACTACTCCGCCCCATGTGACGTCACGCCCCACCCCCTCATTGCAAGTCTATGGGAGGGGGCGTGACTGCTGTCACACCCCTCCCATAGGCTTGCATTGAGGGGGTGGAGCATGACGTCACACGGGGGCAGATCCTTGACGTCACAATGCCCCGGCTCCGTGATCGACAGTAATCAGTCGGGGACCCACGCAAGAACACGGGGGTCCCCAGCACCGGGACCCCTGCGATCAGGCATCTTATCCCCTATCCTTTGGATAGGGGATAAGATGTCTAAGCGCCGGAGTACCCCTTTAAGGCCTTTTTCACATGGTGGAATTTCAGAGTGGAATCCGTGCAGAAATATTGGAAAAGTATTCCTCTCAATGAAGGTGCTGGTGCCCAAGTATGGTATAAAGATTTTATTCAGAACAACGCGTTTAGATCCCGGACGGGGATCTTCATCAGGCATTGAAAGGAATTATTTTCCAATATTTCTGCATTGTACTTCCACCGGATAGACTGACATCACCCCGGGAAGTTCCTTGTGGCAGTGGTCCGGCATCTCCCTTGTCTCAAATGCTACTGTAGGTGTTGTGCTCTAAGCGCAACACCTAAGGGTAAGGACCCATCTTTCTTTTTATCCTGATTTACCTACAAAACGGGTGCACCTCCTGTTGCCTTTTTTCTCCTTTCTATATTAGAGTGGAATCCGTGGCAGCAGAATGACAGCGTTTTCAATGGGATTCTGCTGCACCGGGCACACATCAAAATTTCCACGGTGGAAACATCTGCTGCAGAGAGTCTGAAAGAATGGATTCCACAGAAAGAATTGACGTCTATGAAGACGGCGAATTTCCAATTTCGAATTTCCATGTTCTAGCGCTGGTGTCTGTGGAATGTCTACCTAGAGTTTTCTGGGCAGACATTTGGAAAAAAATCTATTGTGTGAACATACCCTAGAGGTGCATTCCTTCAGTTTTCAGTTGGGGCCAAAAACCGGATCCGGTCGTAAAGTGACCCGGCCAAGGGGATCCAGCAGGGATACAGCAACAGGCGGCTTTGAAATTCTCCTGCCATATCTGGATGCTAAAAAGGTGTCAGCCAAAGCTATTGATACCTCCGTATCCACAGAGGTGGCTACCCATCTACTTTTATAGTCCAAGGGCAAAAAAGATTAAAGGGGTATAGTTTTATGTATCAACTGGCTCCAGAAAGTTAAACAGGTTTGTAAATTACTTCTATTAAAAAATCTTACTCTTTCCAGTACTTATCAGCTGCTGAAGTTGAATTGTTCTTTTCTGTATGACAACAGTGCTCTCTGCTGACATCTCTGCTTGTCTCGGGAACTGCACAGAGTAGAAGAGGTTTGCTATTTGGATTTGCTTCTACTCTGGACAGTTCCCAAGACAGGTGTCATCAGAGAGCACTTGGGCAGAAAATAACAACTCAACTTCAGCAGCTCATAAGTACTGAAAGGAGTAAGATTTTTTAATAAAAGTAATTTACAAATCTGTTTAACTTTCTGGAGCCGGTTGATATATATATAAAAAAAAGTTTTTTCCTGGATAACTCCTTAAGTATTTTGGGGAAGCATAATGAGTAGCAACAGGCTTTCCTAAAAACAGATGTAACAGTGAATTCACATTCTAAGACTGGAGTTGCATCACTTTTGGGCTTGACATTGGGCTACCAGCAAAAAGGTATCCAAATACAGCAGCTTTGTAATAAATTCTAGCTAAGAATGACCGAAAAGAAATGCTGTGCAGTCTGATCCTGCTTCTTTCATTAAAATAAATAAATTAACAAAAAATGTAAGCAATCTGGTTGGTATGGGCAGCTTACATTTGTCCCCTACCTTGTGCTGACAATTGGGATGTTAGAAAACTGATAGAAAGAAGTATGGCTGCAGAATCTGACTACACAGAGTTTGATTGTTGTCTGTTACCATAGAGACACACAGGTCTGCATTTGAGCTGGTGACCATCCTGTCTAGACACCATTATAAGGCATATGCATATCTTAAAAGATACCTATGCTTTTTACAATCCTGGCGGCGTGTTAGCACTTGGACCCCCACAAATCAAAACTTCTATGACTGCTAAAATAAGTCTTTTAATTGAAAGTCTTTTTTTTATTTATTTTTTATATAATGCAATCTAACAGATTGACACAGGACTTGGCTTCTGCCCCTTGAGTTTAGTGTTCAGTGAGGGTCTTCGCACCCAGACCCCCACCGATCAAAATTTCTCACATGACTAAAAAACAAATAAAGATAAAAATGGATAGATTGAGTGACACCCCATCTCTCATATGCTTATCATTTTTATACCCACTGCATTATGTCCGATTGCTCATACTTCCTGTAATAGAAGACTTTGCCCCCCCCCGTATTGGTCGGTGACCATATGTTGACAACATGTGGCTCCTGAGCTCCCGATACATTAGCAGGTTTAGTCATTTGTCTTTAGTTCTTCCTCGGTGGAAAGCATTGGAAGCACACGTCACTGCTGCTTTGCATAAAGGAAGTGTTTGATCTGTGGAGAATGACGTACTTTGTGATCTTTGCGAGCCCAGTCCGAACTGTGAGAAGCTGCGTGTGGCAGAACGGCTCCTGCCATTAAATCTTTTTATTTATTAATGCCTTTGAGTATACATTTGGCGACGTTTGCCTCGTATAAGAAAGAAAACAAAAAAAATACTTTTACGTTAAATTGTAAATTAAAAGTCGATCAATATTTCAGGAGGAACTGAAACGCGTTGCTGTATTGTGTTGCTGCTGTCTACAATGAGCTCAGCAGGGAGGATTCTTCTGTATAAATAAATAAGCAGGAATTGGAGTCAACTTTCACACTTAATGAGAGAGAACCTGGCGCTGGGATGTACTCTGGCTTAGGCATTGTATTTAACTCTTTGATGCGCTTTTATTTTTCACGGGTTGAAATGTGTTGCCTTTTTACTATATCATTTTAACTGGTATTTTTATAATGAAGTCCAACCAAAGTAATGGCAGTTATGCAGTAAAAATAGGAACTTTATTGGATCATATTATGGAGTACAGCAACCACAACATAAATGCCAACGTGTTTTGGACCCATCATGATCCTTAATCATGCCATGATTAAGAACCCTGGAGGGTCTGAAACACGCCAGTGTTTATGTTTTGGTTGCTGTGCTTCATAATATGATACAGCAATAACTTTTGTGCTGTTCACTCCCAATATTTGTGTCCGTAAACAATCATCATATAAACCGTGGTCTGCTTATGTAAAAGCACCCTCACCTAGAAACTGCAAGTGCGGGACAATATTGTTCACGATAGATGGATATATGATGAATAAACATTTTCCGCAAAGATTCTGGGAATGTCGTTTTTACAGAAAGACAGTGACTAAAGGTCCTTTTACACACAAGTTAGGCGAACCCTCTGAACGCAGATGACTCTCTGTGTAATGGGGCCTCCCGACTCTTCCCTGTCAGGTGATTTCTGGGAAGAGAAGGATTGGGTAGAGAAAAGCTTAAAGTGTACCCGTCAGATTTAAATATATCACTCAGTACCAAATCCTGACCATGTACATCTAATTTTAAGTGTCTAGCACCTTTTTAGTTATTTATTTATTACACTTTTAATTTAGCTCACTAGTCTGAATTCCTCTCAAAGGGAGGGGGCGTGGCCTCACTGTGCAGGTCTCCTCCCCCTCCCTCAGTATGCTGTCTGCTCACATCTCCCCTAGCATTAGCAAAACTACAACTCCCAGCTTGTCCTCACTGACAGTAGCGGGACACAAGCTGACAGTGGGAGGATTTTTCCTCCAGGTGTGAGCCCTGCACTCACAGCTGTCAATCAAGGAAGTGTGTCCATGACATAGCTGATGACTCATGGACACAGCAGGACTAGTATGTGTCCAAGCAGGCAGGGGGGGGCAGTTGTTTGACTGGCTTTTTCAGTATGAAATACTGAAAATTTTCTAATGACAGCAATTGCAAAACTTATTGGTTATACATGCTTTATAACGTCAAAGGTTTTTGTATCTGACAGTGCCCATTTAAGTAGCAAAGGAACATGTTTTGCTATTTTTTTTTTAATTCTATTTGTGGTAATTATCAGAAGTGATTCACAGGGGGAATCTCATATATATATATATATATATATATATATATATATATATATATATATATATATATATATATATATAATGAATTGCAAAAGCACCAATTTACTAATAGTTCCTCATTTGATTCCTCATTTAAGTTCCCCCTTAAATTCCTCAGACGCTCTCTTTGGTCCTGTAGAAATCCACCTTTGTTGGCAGGTAAACACATTCACTGCAGTTATTTCCACACCGTAACCTAGAGGCAAATATGACGACAATGAGCTGTAGCTATGTGTTGTGCTTTGCTTCGGTCCCATTGGGAAAATTCCTTGATGCTAGAAAGCAAACAGACGAGTGCTTTAAGGTAGAATGTAATAAATTCCCAATAATACTCATGGGGATGGGGGCAGTAAGGCATGTTATGGGGGGACTTGTTTAAGAGGGTCCCTGTATGAAGAATTTAGTTGGCCTGCTTGTTACTTGGAGGGTACAAGATGATCATTGGTGACTTTCAAAATTTTGTTCTGTATGTCCCGTCCAGTTATATAGGGCACTCCCCAACCTACAGCATTTCAAATAGTATATGTGATCCCCTTCCGCACAAAAAGAATACATTCCACCAAATTAAAAATATAGACCTCGAGTCGGACCCCTTTCTGTAGGCTCACCCCAGGCCCGACCCCTTTCTATGTTTAGAACCAAAACCAGGCCCCTTCCTGTGTGTGGACCCCAGAGGGGAGCCCTTTTGTGTGTTTGTGTGTGGACCCCAGATGGGAGCCCTTTGTGTGTGTGTGTGGACCCCAGAGGGGAGCCCTTTGCGTGTGTGTGTGTGTGGACCCCAGATGGGAGCCCTTGTTTGTGTGTGTGGACCCCAGAGGGGAGCTCTTTTGTGTGTGTGTGGACCCCAGAAGAGGGGAGCCCTTTTGTGTGTGTGTGTGTGGACCAAAGAGGGGAGCCCTTCCTGTGTGCGGACTAAAAGCTGGGGCCCTCTATGATAGGGCACTTACGTTTTCGAGCTTATTTACATCCTTCTAGTCATGACTGGAAAATCTCTGCCTATTATTGCAGGACAGTGAAAATATAAATGTTCTCAGACATCTCGGCTCCTACTGTAGCCGAACGCTCATAAATCTGCGCACACAGAGTGCGCCTGATCTGAGCACAATGGAAGCAAAGCACATTGGATGTTTCTCATCATGTCAAGATGGCCGCCCCTGAACTAGTAGAGTTTTACCTGATCCATTAGTTCTTGAATTTTCTAATATAATATTATTCCTCCCTGTTTTCAAAATCTCTGCTTGCTGTTGGCGAATGATACCACATTGTTTGCACCAAGAGGCTAGAGAGGTCTGGGCATACGAGCATGCTGGGAGTTGTTGTTTTTCAACAGCTGGTTTTGCCCTCGTTGGGAAACACTGGTCTAAGGGCCCAATCACAGTACGGATATTCTGCTCAGAAATAACTCCATGCAAGCGTCGCTTGCTCTCTGTCAATGATACCACCTTGTTTACACCCTGAGGCGTCTACGCAAAATAAGCGCCAAAACCAGACAGCGCTGATTCAGGGAGAACATTCTGTAGTGTGCATTGGCCCTTAAAAAAAATAAATGCTTACCCAAAAACCATAATAATCAAGACCTATGGCGCTGCCTATACTACTGTTTTGTGAACGGTTGTTATATATATATATGTGTGTGTATGTATATGTATTTTTTTGTTAATTCGTATGTATTTTCTGCACACAGAATCGCACCATGTTTGAGTTTGATCCGGCTGATGAAGAAAAGAGAAAGGCAAGTATCAGTCGCCAGAATGGCATTACCACTATTTAGCCGTCGTACATGGCACAAGTCGGTGATAATGAGGGAAGGATTTATTTATTAATACATTTTTTTGCTGTGCCTGGTCCCTGAAATTTTTGTACAGTTGTTTTTTGATAGTTTTTACATGCAACTTAAAGGGGTATTTCCAGGCAAAACCTTTTTTTATTATTTATCAACTGGCTCCGGAAAGTTAAACAGATTTGTAAATTACTTCCATTAAAAAATCTTAATCCTTCCAATAGTTATTAGCTTCTGAAGTTTTCTGTCTAACTGCTCAATGATGATGTCACGTCCCGGGAGCTGTGCATGATGGGAGAATATCCCCATAGGAACTGCACAGCTCCCGGGACGTGACATCATCATTGAGCAGTTAGACAGAAAACAACAACTCAACTTCAGAAGCTAATAACTATTGGAAGGATTAAGATTTTTTAATAGAAGTAATTTACAAATCTGTTTAACTTTCCGGAGCCAGTTGATAGATAAAAAATAGTTTTTGCCTGCATAACGCCTTTAAAAGCTTATTCTCTGAGAACCCTTCATTGTGCAGTTCTGTTATTACTTTTCCAGGAATATTTTTTATTATTTTTTTAACAATTCTCCTTGCACGGATAGGGTAATTATTTGTACTTTTTAAGGATAAAAGGGGGAAAGGTTTTGAATTTTTAGTTTTTATATTGAAGAGACCACCACTTACAGGGGGCTATCCTGTAAGTCAGGGTGCATGCACAGCACGTTTTTGCTATACAGTTCCTGTATACAGTTTCAAGTTAAAAACCGTACGGAACCGTATAGAAAACCGTATGCATTGACTTAACATTGTAAACCGTATGTCAAACGCATCATCCGGTTTAGTCGTGTTTTTTTTTTTTTTTTTTTTTTAACCCGTACCCAAAACCGTAGCCTACCACGTTTTTTGGTCCGGGTGAAAAACTGTTTTAAACCTTATACATTTTTTTTTTTTTTTTTTTTAACATGGGAGTCAATGCGAACCGTACAGAACTGTATGTGCGTACGGTTCCATCAGGTTTTCACCATACGGTTTTTGACTTTGCACAGTTTTTTTTTCTTGGAATTTTAATCAAACAAGGGAAACTTTATTCAAAATGGAGTGAAAAGTTAAAAACGTATATGTTTTTTTCTTTAAAAACGGATGCAACCGGACATCATTTTTTCAAACCGTATATAGGGTTTTTAACCGTATATGGGTTAAAATTTGTACATACGTTTTGATGCAGTTTAGTCAGGTTTTGAGGAATCCGTTTTTCATCAAAACCCTCATACGGGAAACTGTATTGCAAAAACGTGGTGTGCATGCATCCTCAACCTTCTGTAGATGTTCCGGGTCAGGGTGCTGGTTGGTTAGAGCACTGTTTTCCAACCAGTGTGCCTCCAGCTGTTGCAAAACTACAACTGCAAGCCAATGGCTGTCTGGGAATGTTGGGAGTTGTAGCTTTGCAACACCAGGCGGGTCACAGATTGGAGACCACTGGGCTACAGAGATGCGTTTGACGCGGCTCTTAGATACTGATTCCATATAGATAGCGCTACAGAGACAGTGTTCTTGCTTCTGGAGGAGAAGCCAATTTGCATACTTTTTCCCATGAAGCATTGTTTCATCTTTTGAATCAGAACTAGTTCTCCTGAGCTGCATCAAAGGCATCTCTTTACCCAACCAATAACCTGTTCTGTTCTAAATCCCCGAAACGGCTGTCTACAGATGGAGGTCTGGTTTGGCTGACACGATTCCTGTTTTATAGGGGTACTCCATTACTTTCAAACACATCCCCTATCCACAGGGTAGGGGGATAAGCATACGATTGCAGGGGGTCCAACCACTGGATCTCCATAAAGCTCTCACTGTGTATGGAGCAGCATGTCTGCGCGCACTTCATGCATTCTATAGGAGAGCGCCAAAGATATTGGAGTACAGTTCTCCAGCCTTCCCATAGACATGACACATTCGGGGCCCCATTCTGGAGATCGTGTCCCCCCACCCCCCCTATAGTAGGATGGTAGCTAAAGGTAGTTACTAGAGATGAGCGAACTTACAGTAAATTCGATTCGTCA
Organism: Hyla sarda; assembly: GCF_029499605.1. NCBI lineage: Eukaryota > Metazoa > Chordata > Amphibia > Anura > Hylidae > Hyla > Hyla sarda. Next base: position 398,922,095 of record NC_079192.1, on the reverse strand, counting down.
CGAACTTCTCGGCTTGGCGGTTGCTGACTTTTCCTGCATAAATGAGTTCAGCTTTCCGGTGCTCCGGTGGGCGGGAAAAGGTGGATACAGTCCTAGGAAAGAATCTCCTAGGACTGTATCCACCTTTTCCAGCCCACTGAAGCACCTGAAAGCTGAACTCATTTATGCAGGATAAGTCCTCAACTGCCGAGCCGAGAAGTTCGCGACGAATCGAATTTACTGTAAGTTCTCTCATCTCTAGTAGTGACCTATATACAAAAAAAAAAAAGTGTGTTGCAGCAGCACGCTTGGTCAAAAAAATGGAGGCTCTTAGCGCACTTTTTGATCAAAATGTGTCCCCCCATCCACTACACGGAGGTGGTCTCTTTTTGGATTGACCCTAACATGCTTAATCCACTCACCTCTGCTGGGCATAGCCCAGCAGAGGTGAGTGGATTAAGCATGTTAGGGTCCATCCGAAGAGAGGCCACCTCCGCGTGGTGGATGGTTTACACGTTTTGATCAAAAAGTGCGCTTAGAGCCTCCATTTTTTGACCAAGAGTGCTGCTGCAACACTTTATTTTATTTTATTTTTTGTATATAGGTAACTACTAGAAATGAGCGAACTTAAAGTAAATTCGATTCGTCATGAACTTCTCGGCTCGGCAGTTGATGCCTTTTTTTAATTTATTTTTTAATTTATTTATTTTTATATACTTTGTATTTGCCACAGCAGCGTGCACCCGTGTATTAGGTAGTTGTACTGGCTATTTTTCTCTTTCTTTTTCCTTTTTTTGGTAGTTACTAGAGATGAGCGAACTTACAGTAAATTCGATTCGTCAGGAACTTCTCGGCTCGGCAGTTGATGACTTTTCCTGCATAAATTAGTTCAACTTTCCGGTGCTCCGGTGGTCTGGAAAAGGTGGATACAGTCCTAGGAGACTCTTTCCTAGGAATGTATCCACCTTTTCCAGCCCACCGGTGCACCTGAAGGCTGAACTAATTTACGCAGGAAAAGACATCAACTGCCGAGCCGAGAAGTTCGTGACGAATCGAATTTACTGTAAGTTCGCTCATCTCTAATAGTGACCTATATACAAAAAAAAGAGTCTTGCAGCAGCACGCTTGGTCAAAAAAATGGAGGCTCTTAGCGCACTTTTTGATCAAAACGTGTCCCCCCCCCCCCATCCACTACACAGAGGGGGTCTCTTTTTGGATGGACCCTAACATGCTTAATCCACTCACCTCTGCTGGGCATAGCCCAGCAGAGGTGAGTGGATTAAGCATGTTAGGGTCCATCCGAAGAGAGGCCACCTCCGCGTGGTGGATGGTCGACACGTTTTGATCAAAAAGTGCGCTTAGAGCCTCCATTTTTTGACCAAGCGTGCTGCTGCAAGACTCTTTTTTTTTTTTTTTTTTTTTTTTTTTGTATATAGGCAACTACTAGAGATGAGCGAACTTAATATAAATTCAATTCGTCATGAACTTCTCTGCTCGGCAGTTGATGCTTTTTTTAAATTTTTTTTATTTATTTTTTTGTTTATTTATTTTTATATACTTTGTATTTGCCACAGCAGTGTGCACCCATGTATTAGGTAGTTGTGCTGGCTATTTTTCTCTTTTTTTTTTTTTTTTTTTTTTTTTTTTTTTCTTTTTTTGGTAGTTACCTATAGATGGCCCTACAGAGACATAAAGACAATTTGCATACATTTTCAGGAGTAATAACACAGTATGGCAATATGGCGTTTTTCTCTACAAAAAAAAATATATTTTTAACATTGGTTCTCTTTTACAATTTTTGCAGAAACTCTGTGAAGCCCTTTTTGATGTCCTGGATAAAGGAGCGAGCACATCCTGTCAGATTATATGCTTGGAAGCTCTCCGCATCCTCTCCAGAGATAAGAAGGTTTTAGCTCCAGTGACCACAAAGAAAAATATGGAAATCCTGATGAAAATGGCAAAGCTGGACCCTGAAGTGAAAACTCTGGGGGATGCCGCCGACTTCCCCGTCATTGTGGAGGCATTAAAGTGTTTGTGCAATATCGTCTTTAATAGTCCCGTGGCGCAAAAGCTGAGTCTGGACCTGAACTTTGCTGCCGGTCTTTGCAGGCTGCTGGAAAAATGCATGGACGGGCGTTCAGTGGGCGACATACGCTGCTTCGATCTGCGGTTGCTCTTTCTGCTTACTCTTTTACACACAGACATTAGGGCTCAGTTAAAACAAGAACTGCAAGGACTGCCCCTACTAACCAAAACCCTGGAAAGTATTCTGAATGTTCAATGGGCAGGGAAATATCAGGCTGTTTCTGAAATAAATACCCCCGCGCTATCTCTGCAAGAGACGGACTGCACCATAGAGGCTTTAAAAGCGCTTTTTAATGTGACGCTGGACAGCTGGAACGTCCACAGTGAGGTATGGATTTTTCCTTCTTTCAAGCAGGTTTCAGACGCAATAAATGTCCGGACCTCCTGTGGATCTGTTGAACTGAACATACGTCACCATAAGGGCAACTGTGTGAGGTTTGGGAGTTGTATTGCATCTGTATCGTTGGCTGTCTTAAATGGGTTATCCAGGAAAAAACTTTTTTATATATATATATATATCAACTGGCTTCAGAAAGTTAAACAGATTTGTAAATTACTTCTATAAAAAAAAAATCTTCATCCTTTCAGTACTTATGAGCTGCTGAAGTTGAGTTGTTCTTTTCTGTCTAAGTGCTCTCCGATGACACCTGTCTCGGGAACTGTCCAGAGTAGAAGCAAATCCCCATAGCAAACCTCTTCTACTCTGTGCAGTTCCCGAGACAAGAAGAGATGTCAGCAGAGAGCACTGTTGTCAGACAGAAAAGAACAACTCAACTTCAGCAGCTGATAATTATTGGAAGGATTAAGATTTTTTTAATAGAAGTCATTTACAAATCTGTTTAACTTTCTGGAGCCAGTTGATATATAAAAAAATTAAGTTTTTTTTCCCCCTGGAATACCCCTTTAAACAGTCTGTACTGAATCCCTATATATCCAGATATCCTGCCACCAGAGTTAGGCTTTAAATACCAGGTGGTCTGCGTGTGTCTTATCCACTTACAGAAAAATGTAAAAAGAGAAAAAAAACAGGAGAGGACAGCGCCTCACGTAATTCCGTGGGCTTAACCCAAAACACCAACCCCAGTGTCAGTTGCACTCACCTGGGGTATGGCTTGGTAAAAGCGTATCACCCCTCCGCATGGGGTCAGATGAATGATCTCCGGCTGCAGCCTGCAGGATCTGGCCCGGGTGGTACTCGGTCTGAGGTCGGCAAAGTTATGAGTAGAAGGTGCAGAAAAATTGTGATCTGCTGTGGCGCTGCCTTTCAGAGATCGAGATAGAGTTCCAGTCGAATGAAGTAAAATCTCATTTATTAGTACAATAAAAATGAGATGACAGACATTCAAGACACGTTTTGGGGGCAAGTTCCCCCTTTCTCAGTTGCAGAGATATTGTCTAGGTACATCCAGTAAAATGTAATTTAAATAACAGAAAAAGGCGCTAAAAGCAAGAGGTCAGGGGTCAGCTCCCAAGATGGAGTAATACACCTCATTTCAATAAATAAAATAATGTCTGCATCTCAATGTGCATGGTGAACATGTATTATATTAAATTAAAACAGCACATACATAGTTTCTTATAATAAAATGTATTTTTAAATGTAGATGTATTGTGTTGCGATCGCTACCAGAGCGAGGATTGGCTGTTTGGTGTCCAGGACGAGGCTTGGAATCCATTGTATACCTAATGGCTTGAATAGTCCGTGCTGTTCCATTCATAAAATCAGGTAACCAATCCGCTGGAAGAGGAGTTTGACGTCATCTCTTGAACAGAGTATCGTATTTATATAGTCACGTGTTCAGAGAGCGACCAATGAGCGGTGCCCGGACTGAGTCTTTGAGTATACCGCCTAACCCCATCTCTCAATCTGATACCCGTTCCATATCAAGACAACTACATTCCAGAGGACATAACATGTTGAGGATTCATTCATAATTCCCCCCAAATATGAACAAAAGGAACATCACATTGATTGGGCACGAGACTACGGCTCGAGCAAGCTGATTGGCTGTTGCAGCTACGTGTTTATACATACGTTCAACACAAGAAATGAAAAGACAAAAAAAACTCCAGTTGCAACCTGATTGGCTGAAAAGGTCTCCTTGGAAGAATTAAACTTGCGCGCCCTAAGGTAAGCACAAAATCAATTGGTCAAACAAGCTTTTTAAAATTAAGAGATTGGAAATTTTTCATAATGTGTAAAGCCGCCATAGACGTCGGCGGTAATACTATTGGCTGCCCATTCTCCGATGACTCAGTCCGGGCACCGCTCATTGGTCGCTCTCTGAACACGTGACTATATAAATACTGTTCAAGAGATGACGTCAAACTCAGCTTCCAGCGGATTGGTTACCTGATTTTATGAATGGAACAGCACGGACTATTCAAGCCATTATGTATACAATGGATTCCAAGCCTCGTCCTGGACACCAAACAGCCAATCCTCGCTCTGGGAGCGATCGCAACACAATACATCTACATTTAAAAATCACTATGTAAACAATACATTTTATTATAAGAAACTATGTATGTGCTGTTTTAATTTAATATAAATGTTCACCATGCACATTGAGATTCAGACATGTTTTTATCTATCAAAATGAGGTACATTACCACATTTGTCACGCCCCATTTTGGGCCAACCCCTGACCTTTTGCTTTTAGCTCCTTTTTCTGTTATTTAAATTACATTCATTTACTGGATGTACCTAGACAATATCTCTGTAATTGAGAAAGGGGGAACTTGCCCCTGAAACGCGTCTTATACGTCTGTCATCTCATTTTTAGGGTATGTTCTCACTGAGGAATTGGAGAGGAATTTCCACGAATAATTTCCTCTCCAATTCATTCAGCAGTGAAAATCCCCATAGAGCTGTGCAGAATTTCTGCCCCTCAGTTCACACTGAGGAATTTCCTCAAGCAGAATTCTGACGAGGAAGTCTGTTCCGCTTGAAAGAACATGTTCTTTCTTTCAGGCGGAATCAGCATCTTACTCCCATAGAGATCAATGTTAATTTTTTTTTCCCAGTCAGAATCATTTCCACGCGGAATTGGCGCGGAATTTTCGCATGAAAAAAAAAAAAAGAGGGTAATTATATATATATATAAAAAAACAGATACAGGCGCAGCACTCCAACAAAATAAGTGATTTAATGTCTCATGTCAGCATTACAACGTTTCAGCTCCTCCTGGAGCCTTTTTCAAGCATCCTTGAACCATGCTTGAAAAAGGCTCCAGGAGGAGCTGAAACGTTGTAATGCTGACATGAGACATTAAATCACTTATTTTGTTGGAGTGCTGCACCTGTATCTGGTTTTTATCTTGGATGGACTCTGATCAAGTCCTTTGGGACGCTGGCACCAATTTTTTGGTTGGACTGGATAAGTAGTGCTGCTTTATTTTGGGATTATATATATATATATATATATATATATATATATATATATAATACTCTTCTCCTCCTCCGCTTGAAATTTTCATTTCCGCGTGTAGAATTCTGCGCGAAATCTCTGTGAGTTCTTGTTCTTGTGGAAAAGTAACAATATTTTGAGGCAGAAAATTTCTGCTTGATTTCCGCCCCAATTCCTCAGTGTGAACATTTGTACTAATAAATGAGATTTTACTTCATTCGACTGGAACTCTATCTCGATCTCTATAAGGCAGCGCCACAGCAGATCACAATAATTCTGCACCTTCTATCCACTTACACATCCACCTTCACCACAATTCTATTTATTTTTTTCTGTTTATTGCCTCAAAGCATTTAAAAAAATTAAAGGGGTACTCCGGTGGAAACTTTACATTTTTAAATTTTTTTTTTTTTTGTTAAATCAACTGGTGCCAGAAAGTTTGTAAACAGATTTGTAAATTACTTCTATTAAAAAATCTTAATCCTTCTAGTACTTATTAGCTGTTGAATACTACAGAGGAAATTCGTTTCTTTTTGGAACACAGTGCTCTCTGCTGACATCATGACAACTGTGCTCTCTGCTGACATCTCTGTCCATTTTAGGAACTGTCCAGAGCAGCATATGTTTTCTATGGGGATTTTCACCTACTCTGGACAGTCCTTAAAATGGACAGAGGTGTCAGCAGAGAGCACTGTGCTCGTGATGTCAGCAGAGAGCTCTGTGAAGAAAGAAAATAATTTCCTCTGTAGTATTCAGCAGCTAATAAGTACTGGAAAGATAAAAAAAAAATGTATAGAAGTAATTTACAAATCTGTTTAACTTTCTGGCACCAGTTGATAAAAAAAATTAAAACATTTTTTTTCTACCGGAGTACCCCTTTTTAAGCTCTTTTGCAAATGGTTGTAGTTAAAAATGTCCTACAGTTTTTACAGTTCGCGGTGCGGGGGGCGGGGCATTATCGGCTTATCGGCAAGGTAATTGCCGATACCGATAATGCCCAAAATCGTGATTATCGGCCGATAATATCGGCCATACCGATAATCGGTCGATCCCTAGTTGCCCATAGAAACCAATCAGATCGCTTCTTTCATTTTGTAGAGATCTTGTTAAAAATGAAAGTAGCAATCTGATTGGTTGCTATGGGCAACTCAGCAACTTTACAGGTTTTGATAAATCTCCACCAATATGTTGTGGTAATAGTATGGGCTCAAAGTTGTGGCTATATGATCATCATTGCAGCTGGGTGGGGACTGTGGGCTCGACCTCTGTACCCGTGCGTTCACACCACGTTTTAGCGATGCAGCGGGGATCACCCCTGTGATGCAGCGTCTAGGTTTCCTTGGTGCCCCGTGATGCAGCATCTAGGCCTCCTTGGTGCCCCGTGATGCAGCATCTAGGCCTCCTTGGTGCCCCGTGATGCAGCATCTAGGCCTCCTTGGTGCCCCGTGATGCAGCATCTAGGCCTCCTTGGTGCCCCGTGATGCAGCATCTAGGCCTCCTTGGTGCCCCGTGATGCAGCATCTAGGCCTCCTTGGTGCCCCGTGATGCAGCATCTAGGCCTCCTTGGTGCCCCGTGATGCAGCATCTAGGCCTCCTTGGTGCCCCATGTCACATGATGCAGTGGTTTGTTATGGCAACTAAAGGCCCCTAGGCATGCTGAGACACCATCTCTTATATCCCATCCTGAAGGGTTAAATATCATCACTTGTGGTCCTCCGGGGATGCCTAGTTACTCTTTTTCATGAAATAATATGTAGCGTAAGGATATATCTTGGTGCTCCCCACCCTTCCGCTCATCCTATGAGATGTGGTGTCAGCATAGACTTCATTGTACCCACTGTATACATTAGCCTGACGTGACATAACAATGCACAATGGACATGAAAGGTCCTAATTGACTTCCACAGTTTCCTGTTGATGATAATACACAGTGACTGGTTCTCCCCAGGGGCATAAGCTTATATATTTTTCATGTCTTAGCTGTAGTATCGCAGGACGACATAGTTCCAACTGGTCAAACCAATTTGGCCGTGCATAGAGGATGCCCTTAGACATCAGTGGATGACGACCCAAGAAGTTTTAGACAAGTAGACAAGTTTTTAGTGCATTGACCAACCAGCTCTGTGGTAAAGTAATTGTATTGGGTTGTGTGTTCATGTACTAAAATTATATCCTCTTAAACAGGCTAATGAAAATGATGTAGCTTAAAGAGGTATACCAGCCCCCCTCTAAAAAAAAATAAAAATGGATCCTCTATCCAGGGGTCTGGTGACTTATTGCTGCTGAACTCTTTGCACAGTTTATTGAATGGCCGCACGCTTCTTGTTCTGCACTTTATGTTGCTTTTAAAGGGATTATTCCAAAGTTCTCTTCAATAGAGAACAAATGGGATAAGTAGCTGATTGGTTTGGGTCTGACTGCTGGGACTCTCACTATCATAATGTCGGAGATCAATTGTCCCCCAAGTGAATGAAGCTGCGGCGTGCATACTCTGCCACCACACCATTCACCATCCATGGGACTTGAAATCATTGCCAAGTTTAGTGCCCGGCAATGTCCAGAAGTCTTATAGAGGGACATTTATCAATCTTTGCTTATGTATTCTTTTTTTTAGTAATTTTTTCTTTACTTTTTTTTGCTTATGTGCGACTTATTTATGAACTGGTTTCAGCCCGTTGATAATTTTCTTTCACATAAGCAATTTTTTCTTTTTTACTCTGGTAGTAGCTTTTTCTGCTCCATGTTTGAGCTGGAGTAAATTTAGTCAATTTTTAACCTTGTTGCGACTTTTTTTTGTGCAGTTGCGACTGTCGCAGTTAATAAATACCTGACTACCCGTAGTCCATTTTAAAATTATTACTACGTAGTTACGTTTTGGAAAACTTGCTTTTCTCGCTTTCCAGCCAAAATGTTGCACGAAAAATCGCGTAGTCGCAGGTGCGACATTTGTGCGACATTTTTAGTTAAAAAAATTAAACTAAATCGCTTGATAAATGTCTGTCATACAGAATAAATGGAGTGGAGGTGGAGCATGCACACTCCATTCACTTTATACCCGTTCCCGTAAAGGGTGGAGTTCCAGTGATCAGACACCCACTGATGAGCTAGTTATCCCCTATAGCAGTGGTTCTTAACCTTGTTGGAGGTACTGAACCCCATACAGTTTCATATGCGCATTCACCGAACCTTTCTTAATTGGAAAATTTAAATATGATTTTTTTTCAAATTCAAAACATAGGAGGTATATATTGAGGTATATATTTATACCTAGGTGCACAAAATGAACAAAACCATTAAGAACAAAGAACAAAACCATGAAAACAGGATTTTACCACAAAAACATAATGAATATTTACTGCAAATCAGTGACTTCTGCTGTTGTCAGAGACCAGTTCAGAAATGCCCCCCCCCCCCCCCACATTGGGCAGGCAGTGTCCCCCCCCCCCCCCCCCCACATTGGGCAGGCAGTGTCCGTCCCCCCCACATTGGGCAGGCAGTGTCTCCCCCCCCCCCCCCCCACATTGGGCAGGCAGTGTCTCCCCCCCCCCCCCCCCCCTCCCCACATTGGGCAGGCAGTGTGTCCCCCCCCCCCACATTATATAAGCCAGTAGTCTTCAACCTGCGGACCTCCAGATGTTGCAAAACTACAACTCCCAGCATTCCCGGACAGCCAACATACAGTGTATGGCTGGAGGCTGTATGCCTGTGTACTGCCCACTTCAGTGCTCCGACCACCGCTCCGGCTATAGCAGTAGGTCCCAGGACCGGTGGTCGGAGCACAGAAGATGACGTGCCGATGGTCACTTACCAAGCTGTCCAGCACGCGTCTTCCTCCTTCGTTTTCATGGGCGCACGCACGGGAAGTCAGTGACGTTTGTGTTTTTAAACAACACGGGGCCGCAGGGAGTTAATAGTGATGGGGGGGGGGGGGGGGGGGGGAATTGCCTCGTCGCTACAGGACAGGCAAACACCGGCTCAGCTCGGGGCCCCAAGTAATTGCTTGGTTTGCCTGTCCTGTTGCGACCTCCCCCGCCGAACCCCCGGGACTGACTCACCGAACCACTGGGATTGAACCCAGGTTAAGAACCACCGCCCTATACTATGGTGCATTTTTGCTCTTATATATGCACAGTACAGTATTCCTTCTTAAAAAATGCAGGTTTGGATCATTTGATCGTATAGTAGGAACACTGTTGGGTGCATGGTGGCCTATGGATACATATGTGCCTGGAGCTTTTCCCAGTGCATAATATTTCCGGACATTTCCGGAAAGCTATGGAAATTTTTTTTCTTCTCCTGCTTTTATGTTTTAGTTTTTTGTCCAAGAAAATTTTTTAATATTTAGAAAACATTTAAAAAGTGGAATAGTTTTTTTAAAGTTGAAAATCTTTTTGTTACACTGGGAACATAAAATGGAGTGTATATAAAAGTATAATGCCTAAAATAAAGATTGACTAGTATATAAACTAAACTAAATTTGTTTTTGTTTTTTTTTATTTATTTTTGCTACGAATGGAACATACTACATAGCGAGGTTTAACATTGGAGCGGTCCCTTTAAAAAAATTTAAGAGAATTGAGGAAAGCAAAGGCACGAAATATAAATGAAATTTTATCTGCCTCATTTTCGGAATTCGGGTGGGTTCACACCATGTTTTTGCAATACAGTTTTTTTTATCAGGTTTTTGATAAAATACTGGATTCCTCAAAACCTGACTAAACTGTATCAAAACGTGTGTACAAAGTTTTATCTGTATTCGGTTTGAAAAATGATGTCCGGTTGCATCCGTTTAAGAAAAAAAATGTATACGTTTTGAACTTTTCACTCCATTATGAATAAAGTTTCACTTGTTTGATTGAAATTCCAAGAAAAAAAATTGTGCAAAGTCAAAAACCGTATGGTGAAAACTGGATGGAATCATACACGCATACAGGTCTGTACAGTTCCCATTGACTCCCATGTTAAAAAAAAAAAAAAACTTAGACGGTTTAATACGGTTTTTCACCCGGACCAAAAACCGTTAGTCCACGGTTTTCTGTCCTGCAAAAAAAAAAGTAAAAAACCGTGTGGTTTGAAAAACTGAGACAACTGTATACAATATGGTGCATACGGTTTTGAATGGAAAGTCTATGACCACGGTTTGCTGTACGGTTGCATACGTTTTTTTAATATATTTTTTTTAAACGTATCCAAAAACTGTATAGAAAAATCGTGGTGTGAATCCACCCTTATTTCTATTAAAAAGGGATATTAGAGAATGCGTTAAGATTCTTAGGTGTCTTTCCCGAAGGTCTAAATGTTATATAGTTCGAGATACCACGTAATAAACAGACTATTTATCATTATAAAAGAACATATGACAATTTTGTTTTTCATTTTTCTGGAAAAAACGAGAGGAAATAAAAATAAACATTTTCCCCCGTATAAAATGAAACCTTTGACGCAAGCATGTGCCATTTATTTTTTTTTTTATTTAATAAAAATTTAGTTTGTCCTTGGTGTTAATGTTATGCTATTTGATCGTTGTGACTATTTTTTACCCCCATCTTTATTTTGCACAGAGTGATGCTCATCAGTTCCGCCACTTGGCTGCCATTTTACGCCATATCGTACTATCCCGGGGTCCATCTGAAGACAAAACAGAGGAGCTGCACAGGTTAGTCCATACTATGCATCTGTGACTTTTATAAACACCAGGGAGTCCGAGTACCCATAATTTGTTATGAAAATTATACCTCGGTGACAACCCCTTACAGAATGTGACCACCGCTCCCAACAAACAGCTGCTTTTGCCGGTAAAAGTGGTGGTCTCATTTGATACAAGGGCATCTGAAGACCACCAGAATGAAAGTCCTTGTAGAGCTTCTCCTTTCTGATTCAGAGTCAGTTGCCAGTTCATTCCTACATCCCCCTCCCTTTTTTTTTTTTATCTGTCAAAATGAATCAATCAGCCAAAGAACGAGCTGTTCGCTTACCTTATTAGGCTAGGTTCAGACGACGGAATTTCCGCCTGCAATTCCGCTTTGAAATTGCAGGCGGAAATTCTGCTTGCTAAAATGTATAGTGTAGTGAATGGGTTTCTGTTCACAAATTCACACTTCGGATTTTGTGAAGCGGAATTTGTGAATCCGCTGGGAAATTTCCGCCTGAAGAATGGCGTTGCTCTTTCTTCAGGCGAAAATACGTGCAGAACACATTGCAGTCTATTTGAGACTGCAGTGTCCGCGCGGTCCTAGCGCCGACTGATTCAGTCAGCGCTGGCCGCACTCGGAATCTCCGGGCAGAAATGTTCTGCCCAGAGATTTCGTAGTCTGAACCTAGCCTTACAGTATGATATCAGCCTGTGTTATAAGGCTTTAAAGGAGTACTCCGCCCCTAGACATCTTATCCCCTATCCCATCCACTGCTTCCGGAAGCGCTGGAGGTTCTCTGGCTAATTCCTCCCGACCACGGAAGATCGTGAGGTCACGACTCCGCCCCTGTGTTATGTCACGCCCCGCCCCCTCAATGCAAGTCTATGGGAGGGGGCGTGATGGCCGTCACGCCCCCTCCCATAGACTTGCATTGAGGGGGCGGGGCGTGACTTCACACGGGGGCGGAGTCGTGACCTCATGATCTTCCGTGGTCGGGAGGAATTAGCCAGAGAACCTCCAGCGCTTCCGGAAGCAGTTACAGGTGGGTGCTGCTTGCTATATTGTGGGGATCCCCAGCGGCGGGACCCCGGCGATCTTACATCTTATCCCCTATCCTTTGGATAGGGGAAAAGATGTCTAGGAGCGGAGTACCCCTTTAAGTTTGCACTGTCTAGGTATTCGTAAATCTGGGCCAATATCTGAATAATACACCTTGTCCTGCAAAAAAACAAACCCTTAGATATGAATGTAAAAAGGACATTTAAAAATAAAAATTAATAAATATCTATCTATCTATCTATCTATCTATCTATATATATATATATATATATATATATAAATAAATAAAAATTCCCCATAGCTCTTGTTCACCTCTGTCCAGTCCCCCGATCTTTTCTCCGCTTCTAAGAGCAGCTCTCTCAGGTGAACCTGCTCAGCCAATTACTGCCTGAGATGGGACATAGCTGAAGCCAGTGATTGGATGAGTGGGCAGGTCCTGCACCAAGCGCTCATCTCAAAAGCCGTAAGAATAGACCAGATCAGAGGACCGGACAGAAGCGAACAGAAGCTGGGAATTACCAGGGGTAGGTAAGTTTGCCTTATTTTTATTTTTTTTCAATTATTTTTAGCAAACACTGGAAACACCCCTTTAAATAACGTTCTATAACGTTCTATCTGTTTGCAGCTGTCACTATGGTCACTTACTTTTTATACATTTGAATTTAAGCAATATAAGCTCCTAGAATTTTGCTGGGCGCTAAGGATTAGGTTGATCACAAAGCCAAAGGTTTATTACTGCATCGTATCAGGCTGGGTTTCCATTACGTTTTCCCCCATACGGGAGCGCATACGGCAGGGGGGAGCTGAAACCTTGCGCTCCCGTATGCTTTCTATGCGCTCCCGTATGTAATTCATTTCAATGAGCCGGGCCGGAGTGAAACGTTCGGTCCGGTCGGCTCATTTTTGCTCCGTATGCGCTTTTACAACCGGACCTCAAACCGTGGTTGACCACAGTTTTAGGTCCGTGGAAAAAGTACGGCATACGGCGCAAAAATGAGCCGACCGGACCGAACGTTTCACTCCGGCCGGCTCATTGAAATGAATGACATACGGGAGCGCATACGGTGACATACGGGAGCGCGAGATTTTAGCTCCCCCCTGCCGTATGCGCTCCCGTATGGGGGAAAACGTGATGTGAACCCAGCCTCAGATGGTGGAGAGCAGCTAATGTGATCTCCTCTTTGAGTACATGCAGATCTGAAGAGCCGGGATGCTACATAAGTTCACATGGGGTTTGACCTCTGTTAAAACATCCACCATTTATCTTGTGTCCAGTTTTCTTAATGTTATGGCTTTTTTTCCTGTAATTATCATCAATTGCTCTCGTCCTGACGTATTCTATTAACTTTAGTGCGTCAGCAGATTCCTTTCTTTGACCATAGTTCATTCTCATTTCCCATTAATATCCTCATTCCTCTGTCTACAGTGATTAATATAATAAGACTTCTAATTTTTGTTCAGTGTTGGAAAATGTGTAAAGATATATAAAAAGTGAAACGCGTGGGAAATATATGTCATGCATTACTGTATGAAGGTCCAACATTTTGGCCAAATCGCATGTGAAGGGACTCTTGATCTTCTCATGGGTTGGGGTTGCACTTCTAGGTCCTCCACCTATTCAAAGATCAAGAGTCTCCGGACACCTGTTTGAAAAGTTGTGGTGGTCAAAAGTTGTGACACCCCCTGCCGATACAGCGTTCCGACTTGGTATAATAATATGATTACCGGGTATGTTTCTACTGCGACCCACAGCGATCAGCTCTAATCTGTGGGGGAAACTGTCAGCAAGTGTTCAGCTTCCCTGCAGCACCCCCACAGGTGAAATGAAGCATTACATGTCCATTCAAATCAATGGCTTGTCTATGGAGGACTGGACCAGTCCTCCAGAGTAAGGAATCTCTCCATTCTGATGATTCTGAACAAATGAAATTCTTTTTCTAATCTGTAGAACCCTCTTTTAAAGGGGTTATCCAGGAAAAAACTATTTTTTTTCTATATCAACTGGCTCCGGAAAGTTAAACAGATTTGTAAATTACTTCTATTAAAAAATCTTAATCCTTTCAGTACTTATGAGCTTCTGAAGTTAAGGTTGTTCTTTTCTGTCTAAGTGCTTTCTGATGACACCTGTCTCGGGAACCGCCCATTTTAGAAGCAAATCCCCATAGCAAACCTCTTCTAAACTGGACAGTTCCCGAGACACAAGTCATCAGAGAGCACTTAGACAGAAAAGAACAACCTTAACATCAGAAGCTCATAAGTACTGAAAGGATTAAGATTTTTTAATAGAAGTAATTTACAAATCTGTTTAACTTTCTGGAGCCAGTTGATATATAAAAAAATTATTTTTTCCTGGATAACCCCTTTGTATATTAAATTATACCCTCAGGCCATGTGTTGCGGATCTGTTGCAGTTTCTCAGTGCAGTATGGCAACCAAAAAATTCACAGTGAAGTACTGAACAGTAAATATGAAAAGTTTCCGAAACCCTATTCACATGTAGCTTTTACCGCTGCAGATTTGAATCCATACAGATTATGCTGTGGATTTGCTGTAGAATAAAGTTGGTACGTTCTGCCTCAACTGGACAGTCCATGTCCATACACCCATTTGGGGACCCCCTTCAGTACACTACCTGTATTCCTGTACTTTCCCGATTTATCTGTTATCCCTATCTGGGATGGTAGGGTTGGATGTCCCTCTGGGCTTCTGTGTCGCGTTGGTTGTTGGTGCCGTCAAAGAGAGAAAGAGCTGTAGCCTAGGCTGCGGTGGCGGAGTACAACCCTTGACAAGGCAGGAAACAGGATCTCATGGCTCCCTTTCTATTTATTGTCTTCTAAACACTGCCATGTTCAGTGCTCGGCAATATCTGGAAGTCCCATAGACAGTGAATGGAGTGGTGGCTGAGCATGCATGTAGGGGACTGAAGGCGCATAAGGATAACACTCGAGCATCGTATTCTAAAAAAAAAGCGTTAGGTTTTTAGGCATACATCAGATATATCCTTATATAAACACCAACGCGTTTCAAACATCCAGCCGCTGATATGAACCCAACCTTAGGAAACAACTGATGATGAAGTTTGGAATTGGGAAACAACTGATGGTAAAGTAATCCCCATAACTAGTTGATTGGTAGGGTCCATGACTAGGAATGCCGCATAAAGCAGATATATTATTATATAAACACTAACGCGTTTCAAACATCCAGCCGAAGGCTGGATGTTTGAAATGCATTGGTGTTTATATATTGATGTATCTGCTTTATGCGGCATTCCTATGCGGCATACCAATCAACTAGTTATGGGGATTACTTTACCATCAGTTGTTTCCTAATTCCAAACTTTATCGTCAGTTGTTTCCTAAGGTTGGGTTCATATATTGATATATATTGATTATATCATTATATAAACACCAACGCGTTTCAAACATCCAGCCGAAGGCTGGATGTTTGAAATGCGTTGGTGTTTATATATTGATGTATCTGCTTTATGCGGCATTCCTAGTCATGGACCCTACCAATCAACTAGTTATGGGGATTACTTTACCATCAGTTGTTTCCTAATTCCAAACTTTATCATCAGTTGTTTCCTAAGGTTGGGTTCATATCAGCGTTTTTTATTGCCGTTACTCAGTAACTGAAATTAAATTGTCATTTCAAGTGTTATTTCATGCCCGATATCCTCAGTTTTCATCAGTTCCACTTAATTTCTGTTATTTTAATGGAAAAAAAAATTACTGGGCATTTATTTTTATTTGTCAGAAATGAAGGACATTCTAACATACGTTAGTAACTTTGCATTAAAGTCTATGGTGATGGAGCATACTACTGAGCTTGCTACTGAGCATGCTCAGAAAAAAACCAGAACAGAAATGGTTAAAGGGGCCCCTAAACATCACATCACAGGGTCCGGCCACTGGGAACCCCGTGATCTCCGCCTCTGCACCCCAGTCATCCGGTGCATGGAGCAAACTTCGCTCCATGCCAGATGACTGGCGACCACAGCTGCCACGCCTCCTTCATTCATGTCTATAAGAGGAGGCGTGACCGCTATGTAAGAGCCGTCACTCCCCCCTCTCATAGACCTGAATGGAGGGGGCATGGCGTTCAGTGTTCCCTACATCCGCAATGCCGGACCTGGAGATCGCGGGGGTCCCAACGGCCAAACCCCCCGCGATCAAACAATCTATCCCTATCCTTTGGGATAAGGTGTTGTGGGGCACAGTACCCCTTTAAACATAAACGGTGATAAACTGATGTTTTAACGAATGTTAATGGTCCATTATTTTATATTTAAAGGGGTACTCCGGTGGAAAACTATATTATATATATAATTTTTATTTTTATTTTGTAAATGACTTCTATTAAAAGATATTTACCCTTCCAGTACTTTTTAGCAGCTGTAGGCTACAGAGGAAATTCTTTTTCTTTTTGAATTAATTTTTTGTCTTGTCCACAGACCAGTCCACAGAGTTGTCGTTTTGCAACAGCTGGAGGTCCGCAGGTTTGAGACCACTGCTGTACTCTGTATCCCTATGCCCGGGCTTCAAAAGATAAAGAAAATTTACTTTAACTTACCTACGTCGGCCTCATGCTGGGGATGGGAACGTGGGACAGCCATCAGCCTATGACCGGCCGCAGTGATGTCCCGCCCCGGTCAGTGATAGGCTGAGCCCACTGTCATGTAAGGAGCTCTGGCCGGCTTCTTACATGACAGTGCGTTGGCTGTCCGGGCATGCTGGGAGTTGTAGTTTTGCAACATCTGGAGGTCCGCAGGTTGGAGACCACTGGCTTATAGTATAGAGTTCCAGCGACGGAGGCCCCCAACAAAGAGGAGGAGGGCAGTGCTTGCGGGTGACACATGTGAGTAGTACCCCGCTGGGCTGATCATTAATTGGGGGGGGAGCAGAACAGCGCTGGCGGGTAACATGATTTGGTGGGGGGAGCAGAACAGCGCTGGCGGGTAACATGATTTGGTGGGGGGAGCAGAATAGCGCTGACAGGTAACATGATTTGGTGGGGGGAGCAGAACAGCGCTGACAGGTAACATGATTTGGTGGGGGGAGCAGAACAGCGCTGGCGGGTAACATGATTTGGTGGGGGGAGCAGAACAGCGCTGACAGGTAACATGATTTGGTGGGGGGAGCAGAACAGCGCTGACAGGTAACATGATTTGGTGGGGGGAGCAGAACAGCGCTGGCGGGTAACATGATTTGTTGGGGGGGGAGCAGAACAGCGCTGGCAGGTAACATGATTTGTTGGGGGGGGGAGCAGAACAGCGCTGGCGGGTAACATGATTTGGTGGGGGGAGCAGAACAGCGCTGGCGGGTAACATGATTTGGTGGGGGGAGCAGAACAGCGCTGGCGGGTAACATGATTTGGTGGGGGGAGCAGAACAGCGCTGGCGGGTAACATGATTTGGTGGGGGAGCAGAACAGCGCTGGCGGGTAACATGATTTGGTGGGGGAGAGCAGAACAGCGCTGGCGGGTAACATGATTTGGTGGGGGAGAGCAGAACAGCGCTGGCGGGTAACATGATTTGGTGGGGGGAGCAGAACAGCGCTGGCGGGTAACATGATTTGGTGGGGGGAGCAGAACAGCGCTGGCGGGTAACATGATTTGTTGGGGGGAGCAGAACAGCGCTGGCGGGTAACATGATTTGGTGGGGGGAGCAGAATAGCGCTGACAGGTAACATGATTTGGTGGGGGGAGCAGAATAGCGCTGACAGGTAACATGATTTGGTGGGGGGAGCAGAACAGCGCTGGCGGGTAACATGATTTGGTGGGGGGAGCAGAACAGTGCTGACGGGTAACATGATTTGGTGGGGGGAGCAGAACAGCGCTGGGGGGTAACATGATTTGGTGGGGGGGAGCAGAACAGCGCTGGGGGGTAACATGATTTGGTGGGGGGAGCAGAACAGCGCTGGCGGGTAACATGATTTGTTGGGGGGAGCAGAACAGCGCTGGGGGGTAACATGATTTGGTGGGGGGAGCAGAACAGCACTGGCGGGTAACATGATTTGGTGCGGGGAGCAGAACCGTGCTGGCGGGTAACATGATTTGTTGGGGGGAGCAGAACAGCGCTGGGGGGTAACATGATTTGGTGGGGGGAGCAGAACAGCACTGGCGGGTAACATGATTTGGTGCGGGGAGCAGAACCGCGCTGGCGGGTAACATGATTTGGTGGGGGGAGCAGAACAGCGCTGGCGGGTAACATGATTTGGTGGGGGGAGCAGAACAGCGCTGGCGGGTAACATGATTTGTTGGGGGGAGCAGAACAGCGCTGGCAGGTAACATGATTTGGTGGGGGGAGCAGAACAGCGCTGGCGGGTAACATGATTTGGTGGGGGGAGCAGAACAGCGCTGGTGGGTAACATGATTTGGTGGGGGAGCAGAACAGCGCTGGCGGGTAACATGATTTGGGGGGGGGGGGGGGGTGGTGGTGAAAGAAATACCGATATATATACCGTGGAACCACCATAAGTTACAAAAATACCGTGATACACATATTTGGTCATACCGCCCAGCTCTAGTTATTTTTCTAAATTAAAACTAAATTATTTGTGAATATTCTTTTTTAGAAAGTTGAGAAAAAATGTTTAAAAAAATAATTATTTATCTATTTTAAACGATTCTCCGGCTTTGTGCCCCGATACCTGTTTTGCCCGCGCTCCATTTTTTGGCCTAACTAAGTTTTTTGCTGGAATGCAAGAATCCGAAAAACCTTGGTGTAAATGTCTCGTAGCCATTCATCCTATTTATATGCAGCAATGTGGAGCATCCTGTGCTAAACTCCTCTTCATTCCCACACGGAGGTGTCCCGGAGTGAAGCCCCTGCATGGTAGGAGGAAGGGGGTGAGGGGCACGTCGGGAGTGATTAATGACCGCCGGGGGGGGGGGAGAGAGAAAGGAGCACTAATGTTATTATATACATACTGACTTAGGAATGCGGGGACCATTGTGTTCACAGCCCAAGGCTCTGGTACCAAGAACATTTTATACACTTGTATTCCACAAATAAAAGTGTCAGGGACCTGACGAAGATCACCGTGTGCCCTCGCCGTCAAAAAAACTATTGTTTGGGCACAGCCATGCAGAAAATGTTTTTTTTTTTTTTTTTTTTTAAGAGGGTTTCGGTTTTAGCTTGTTAGGAAAATCCAGATAGAGGACTTGGGAGCAGGGGGACGTACTAGGACTGGTTAAGGATGGCGCGATGTGGCGGTAGAAATGTGTGATGTATCGGTCAGTATATTGTGCCACCCGTCCCAGCCTAATAGTGGCATTACCATCAACCCCCTTCACCATGAGGGTCTTGCTCCCGAAACTGGTGATTTTGTTACATTATGCATTATACTAGCAGCGCCTGCTGTAGGGGAAATGTGGAATTACATATAGGCTCCTTAGATCAACACCAGACCGTGTAACCCTAGTGGTTTCCAGACCGTGTAACCCAGTGGGCTGTTGCAAAACTACAACTCCCAGCATGCCCGGACAGCCGTTGGCTGTCCGGGCATGCTGGGAGTTGTAGTTTTGCAACCGCTTGAAGGGCAGCAGTTTGGAAACCACTTGTGTAACCTATAGCCAGGTTGAGAGAGTCGCTGCTTGTTGAGTTGTACACCTTTTGTGATCATCACATGGCCACAAGATATTTTCCATTTTGAAAAGTAAGGCCTCGTTCACACTGCCATCGGGCTCCGTTAGGTGAAGCTCCGGCAGTTCCATCAAGTTTAGGACTTATTTTTGTCTGATTATTACAGTCAGGTCCCTAAATATTGGGACATCGACACAATTCTAACATTTTTGGCTCTGTACACCACCACAATGGATTTGAAATGAAACGAACAAGATGTGCTTTCACTGCAGATTGTCAGCTTTAAAGGGGTACTCCGGTGGAAACCTTGTTTCTTGTAAATCAACTGGTGGCAGAAAGTTAAACATATTTGTAAATTACTTCTATTAAAAAATCTTAATCCTTCCTGTACTTATTAGCTGCTGAATACTACAGAGGAAATTATTTTCTTTTTGGAATGCTCTCTGATGACCTCACGAGCACAGTGCTCTCTGCTGACTTTATTATAATAATAATAATAACGCTTTATTTATTGTCATCCTTAGTGGGATTTGAACCCAAGTCCCCAGCACTGAAAGGCAGCAGTGCTAACCACTGAGCCACCATGCTGCCCTTAGCATACATCTGCTATGCACGGTTGCTAAAATGGACAGAGATGTCAGCAGAGAGCACTGTGCTCGTGATGTCATCAGTGGTCCAAAAAGAAAGGAATTTCCTCTGTAGCATTCAGCAGCTAATAAGTATTGGAAGGATTAAGATTTTTTTAATAGAAGTAATTTACAAATATGTTTAACTTTCTGCCACCAGTTGATTTAAAAGAAAAAAGGTGTTCACCGGAGTACCCCTTTAAAGGGGTATTCCAGGCAAAAACTTTTTATATATATATATATATATATACCCTCAAATTAAAGGGGTATTCCAGGCCAAAAATGTTTTTTATATATCAACTGGCTCCGGAAAGTTAAACAGATTTGTAAATTACTTCTATTAAAAAATCTTAATCCTTCCAATAGTTATTAGCTTCTGAAGTTTTCTGTCTAACTGCTCAATGATGATGTCACGTCCCGGGAGCTGTGCATGATAGGAGAATATCCCCATAGGAACTGCACAGCTCCCGGGACGTGAGTCATCAGAGAGCAGTTAGACAGAAAACAACAACTCAACTTCAGAAGCTGATAACTATTGGAAGGATTAAGATTTTTTAATAGAAGTAATTTACAAATCTGTTTAACTTTCCGGAGCCAGTTGATATATAAAAAAAAAAAGTTTTGGCCTGGAATACCCCTTTAATTTGAGGATATTTGTGAACGGTGTAGGAATTACAACAGTTTGCATATGTGCCTCCCACTTGCTAAGGGACCGAAAGTAATGGCACAATTTGCTTCTCAGCTGTTCCATGGCCAGGTGTGTGTTGTTGTTCTCTCATTATCCCAATTGCAATGAGCAGATAAGGCTGGGTTCACACTGTGGAATCTCTGGGCAGAATTTCTTCCAGAGATCAAGGCGGAGGCACTAGGACCACGTGGACTGCATTGCTGTCCCCCATAGATGTCAATGCATTTCTGAGCAGATCTCCCAAAAGATCCACCCAGAAATGCATTGCCATCTATGGGGACGACAATGCAGTCCGCGCGGTCCTAGTGCCGCTGGCTCGATCTCCGGCAGAAATTCTGCCCCGAAATTCCACAGTGTGAACCCAGCCTAAAAGGTCCAGAGTTCATTTCAAGTGTGCTATTCGCATTTGGAATCTGTTGCTGTCAACTCTCAAGATGAGATCCAAAGAGCTGTCACTATCAGTGAAGCAAGCCATCATTAGGCTGAAAAAACTAAACAAATCCATCAGAGAGAACCAAAACATTAGGCGTGGACAAAACAACTGTTTGGAACATTGTTAAAAAGAAGGAACGCATCGGTGATCTCAGCAACACCAAAAGATCCGGAAGACCAAGGAAAACAACTGTGATGGATCTCCCAATAGCGAACACTCACGGGGAATAAAAATGTGTCCACTATTGAGAGATGTCCCTTATTATTCCTTAATTACTGAACACTGTCCTGTACTCACCCCGTAGTGTAATTACCTATAAAACTTGATAAAAAGGAATATTACAGTACAATCTCCCAGTGACCTTTTAATCACCCCTTATCCCTACCCTGTATAATTTCACCCCCATTTATACCGTGCCACCTTGTTCCCTAGTGCCTTGTGCCAAATTATCCCCCCCCTTGATCCCCTGTGCCATTTAATTCCCCCTTCATTACCCTTTGTGTAAATTCATCACCCCCTCTTTATGAAGTGGCAAAGGGGGATAAAGGGGGGATGAAATGGCACAAGGGGTGGTAAAGAGGGGATGATGAATTTGCACAGAGGGTATTAAAGGGAGAATTAAATAGCTGGGGGGGGGGGATTAAGAGGAAATTATGTGGCAAAGGGGGTAATAAGGGGGGCAAGATTTGGCACAGGGGGGGATCAGGGAAGCAGGGGGGTAAATGATGTGGCCGGCAGACGTACAGAAGAAGGAAACCACTGTTTAAAGGGGTAGCCCAGTGCTGAAAAATGTATCACCTATCCTAAGGATAGGGGATAAGTTTCAGATCACGGGGGGTCTGACTGCTGGGGCCCCCTGCGATCTTCTGTACGGGGCCCTGGCTCGCTGGCCAGATAACGGGTGTCGACCACCGCACAAAGCGGCGGCCGATACGCCACCCTCAATACATCGTTATGGCAGAGCCGGAGATTGCCAAAGGCAACGCTCCGGCTCTGCCATAGAGTTGTATTGAGGGGGCGTGTCAACTGCTGCTTCGTGAGGTGGTGGACACGCCCCCTTCCCACGGCTGCCAGGGCCACGTACACGAGATCGCGGGGGTCCCAGCGGTCAGACCCCCTGTGATCTGAAACTTATCCCCTCTCCTTAGCATAGGGGGTACGTTTTTTAGCACTGGATATCTCCTTCAAACATCGGTCTTCTGATTCTGTGCTGGGGCTGCTGCAGGGGGGTGCAGCAGGTGTCTGGGCCCCTTACTGGGGTATTGGCTGTACCCCCAGACAGGGGACCTGTGTACAAGGTAGGGTCGGCACATAAGCCTGGTTCTCCCCTATTGGGAGTGTTTTGTCCCCTAATGGGAGTGTTTTGTCCCCCTAATGGGAGTGTTTTGTCCCCCTAATGGGAGTATTTTGTCCCCCTAATGGGAGTGTTTTGTCCCCCAATGGGAGTGTTTTGTCCCCCTATTGGGTGTGTTTTGTCCCCTATTGGGTGTGTTTTGTCCCCCTAATGGGTGTGTTTTGTCCCCTATTGGGTGTGTTTTGTCCCCTAATGGGAGTGTTTTGTCCCCCTAATGGGAGTGTTTTGTCCCCCTAATGGGAGTGTTTTGTCCCCTATTAGGTATGTCCGCATCCGCTATTGGGAATGTCCCCTATTCGGAGGGTGCAAATACATGAAGTCTTATGGGACTCTGTCGGGGAATTAAGAACTGTCCACTATTGGGAGGTGTCCGCTAAGGGAGATTTCACTGCATATATATTAATAATAATAATAATTAATAATAATAATAATGAGATATATATATATATATATATATATATATATATAAAATATAATATATATATTTTTTTTCTTGAAACCAGAATACCCCTTTAAATCAGGGTTGGGACAGGAAATGTAACCTACAGGTCCAGGGAGGGAGGCAGGAAATTGCACAACTCCCAGTGTACAAAGTAGTTGGCGTCCCACTTATGCCATGGGACCAGGTCGCGTACTGTGTCTTGGGGATACGTTTTTTACATAACCGAACAAACCCCTTTTTAAGGTTTGCACAGTATTGGAAAGCCAATGCTGCTTTCCTTCAGGAACAGCGCCACCTGTGTCCATGGGTTGTGTCTGGTATTGCAGCTCAGCTCCATTAATGTGAACTGGGCTAAAAAAGCCATGTTTTTCTAAACTTCCTTAGCCGCGCAACATGCTAATATATAAGCCTTCTGCGTTCCCTGCAAAAACATTTTGACGCCTTACGTGCGAACATACATGTGAGCTTTTGCTTTAATTTGAGGATCTAACCAGTTGTATGGAAACTTGCCTCTAGGGCAGCGTTTTCCTACCAGTGTGCCTACAGCTGTTGCAAAACTACAACTCCCAGCATGCCCGGACAGCCAAAGGCTGTCCGGGCATGCTAGGAATTGTAGTTTTTCAACAGCTGGAGGCACACTGGTTTGGAAACACTGTTCTAGAGGCAATTTCTGGCACTCCAGCTGTTATAAATGGAAATACAATAGGAGTTGCAGTTTTATAACTATGATTTAGAAATTATTTATTTTATTTATTATATTAATTATTTGTATTTATTATATTAATTTTATTATTTA
Source organism: Hyla sarda (assembly GCF_029499605.1). NCBI lineage: Eukaryota > Metazoa > Chordata > Amphibia > Anura > Hylidae > Hyla > Hyla sarda. The sequence goes on along the minus strand of NC_079192.1, from coordinate 398,898,003 downwards.
TTATTATTATTATTATTAATATATATAAATATATATATTTTTTACTCCCTTCTTTCCCCAGCAATACGATCAATCTGTTGAGCAACATTCCCGTTTCTTGCCTGGATGTCCTCATTAACCCTTCAGGGAAAGAAATGTCTGCGAATAACAATGAACCGGATATGGAGGCTATCCAACTCATTCTGGACTTCATGGAGAAGAGGATCGACAAGGTACCGGCTTTTAGCGATTTGGCGGGAAAGGGTTACAGAACAACTATGCTCATTGGGAAATGGATATATTAAAAAAATAATAATATAATAATAATAAAAAAAATTAAAAAACATCCATCTCACGCAGGGCTTGACAAATTTGTTATTAATCTAGGGGCCAGCAGATAGTTAGGAGCCAGCATGCTGTACGTCACACAACGTTGCGTTATGTGATCAGTGTGTCCCTCTCATGTCTGCATGTGTGTCACTGTCATTACTGTCCCCTCATCTCTTCCTGTGTCACAGTCATTAGTGTCCCCCTCATCTCTTTCCTGTGTCACAGTCCTTAGTGTCCCCTTATCTCTCTCTGTGTCACAGTCATTTCTGTCCCCTCATCTCTCCCTGTGTTGCAGTCATTTCTGTCCCCTCATCTCTCCCTGTGTTGCAGTCATTTCTGTCCCCTCATCTCTCCCTGTGTTGCAGTCATTTCTGTCCCCTCATCTCTCCCTGTGTCGCAGTCATTTCTGTCCCCTCATCTCTCCCTGTGCCGCAGTCATTTCTGTCCCCTCATCTCTCCCTGTGTCTCAGTCATTTCTGTCCCCTCATCTCTCCCTGTGTCGCAGTCATTAGTGACTCCTCATCTATTTGTTTTGTCACAGTCATTAGTGTCCCTTTCATCTCTCCCTGTGTCGCAGTCATTTCTGTCCCCTCATCTCTTCCTGTGTCGCAGTCATTAGTGACTCCTCATCTTTTCCTTGTGTCACAGTACTTGGTGTCCCCTCATCTCTTCCCTGTGTCACAGTCATTAGTGTCCCTTTCATCTCTCCCTGTGTCGCAGTCATTTCTGTCCCCTCATCTCTCCCTGTGTCGCAGTCATTAGTGACTCCCCATCTATTTGTTTTGTCACAGTCCTTAGTGTCCCCTTATCTCTTCCCTGTGTCACAGTCATTAGTGTCCCTTTCATCTCTCCCTATGTCAGTCATTTCTGTCCCCTCATCTCTCCCTTTGTCACAGTCATTTCTGGCCCCCCATCTCACCCTGTGTCACAGTCATTTCTGTCCCCTCATCTCTCCCTGTGTCACAGTCATTAGTGTCCCTTTCATCTCTCCCTATGTCAGTCATTTCTGTCCCCTCATCTCTCCCTGTGTCACAGTCATTTCTGTCCCCTCATCTCTCCCGGTGTCACAGTCATTTCTGGCCCCTCATCTCTCCCTGTGTCACAGTCATTTCTGGCCCCTCATCTCTCCCTGTGTCACAGTTATTTCTGGCCCCTCATCTCTCCCTGTGTCACAGTCATTTCTGGCCCCTCATCTCTCCCTGTGTCACAGTTATTTCTGGCCCCTCATCTCTCCCTGTGTCACAGTCATTTCTGTCCCCTCATCTCTCCCTTTGTCACAGTCATTTCTGGCCCCCCATCTCACCCTGTGTCACAGTCATTTGTGTCCCCTCATCTCTCCCTGTGTCACAGTCATTTCTGTCCCCTCATCTCTCCCTGTGTCAGTCATTTCTGTCCCCTCATCTCTCCCTGTGTCACAGTCATTTCTGTCCCCTCATCTCTCCCTGTGTCAGTCATTTTTGTCCCCTCACATAATTTCCTAAATTCCTGTTTTTGTTAGAATGGCCCCCTAACATTAAAGGGCACCTGTCATTACTATAATGTTGCTCAAAACACAAGTTTTTGGGGTGTTCCCTGGCTGCTTCTAATTGTCCTGCTGTTCTTCTTTGATAGAGCTCTCCTTGTTTGAGTATTGAGTATTGAGTATCTATCAGTCAAGACTGGTGTGGCAAAGAGAAGCTGCTGGAGAATCAACCCAATGACTCGTGGTTCAGGCAGCATGAAAGTGATGACAGGTTTTCTTTAAAGGGGTTGTCTAATATTAGAAAAAAACGCTTCTTCTCTTTTTAAAGGGGTAGTCTGCTGGAAAATATTTTTTTAAATCAGCTGGCTCCAGAAAGTTGAACAGATTTGTAAATTACTTCTATTAAAAAATCTTAATCCTTCCAGTACTTATCAGCTGCTGTATGCTCCAAAGGAAATTATTTTTTGTCTTACCACAGTGCTCTCTGCTGACACCTACAGAGTAAGAGCAAATCCCCATAGCAAACCTATCCTGCTATGGACATTTCCTAAAATGGACAGAGGCGATAGCAGAGAGCACTGCAGTCATGCAGAAAGGAAATTCAAAAATAAAAGAACTTCCTGTGGAGCATACAGCAGCTGATAAGTACTGGAAAGATTAAGATTTTTTAATAGAAGTAATTTACAAATCTGTAACTTTCTGGCATCAGTTGATTTAAAAAAAAAAAAAAAAAAAAGTTTTCCTTTTTTTCTTTTATCATTCTTTGCATACATTACATGGTAACAATCAAATCAAGCAAAAAAACACTCAACAAGCAAATATGGTGCACAGAGAAGCAAAAAAAAAAAAAAAAAATTTAAAAGAAAGAAGGCTGGAGGACCGCCATGGAAATCCCGTAAATCAAACCAGTAGCTCATTTGCCAAGGGTCTATATTTTAACCATTTGGACCATAGATAATAAAAATGCGGAAGGTCATTAGAAGACTGTGCTATGTTCTATTCCATTTTACAGATTTGATGCATCACATTCAGTACATTAGTAAGGTCGGGGAGTTCGGTATTTCTCCAATTAGTTGCAATTTTGTTTTTCACAATTGTTACCAAGTTCACAATTACAACTAAATCCGGGCTAGGGAGGTGGTCAAGGCGTAAAAGTAATAGAGCCACCTCCGGTCCCCAAGGACAGGAGCCTCTGAGTATATTAATAATCATTACCCTAATCTGATCCCAGACCTTAGTAAGTTCCTCGCATTCCCACCAAATGTGAAGAAGCGTCCCCACTTTCAGGTCGCATCGCCAACACAGGTTTGAATGTTCCGGGAAAATTCTTGATAATTTTGCTGGGGTTGAATACCATCTATATAACAGTTTCCTAGTGGTTTCCATAAAGGAAATACATTTAGAAGTTCGGCTATTAAGTGTGAATGAGTGCTTCCACTCACAGATACCTTTTTGTAAATGTTGTTTAACAAAAAGTTGACACATACGGGTGTTGTACCCCTTGACAGGTAGGTTAATACATGATACGTAACTCCGGAGTTGCAAGTACTTATAAAAATCCGCACCAGGTAAGTCATATTTCTCTTTGAGATTCTCAAAGGAAAGAAGAGCGCCGTCTTTCCCCAAGATGTCGCCATACCTGGTGATACCTCTGGCTGCCCAGCCTGAGTAGTTTGAGCCTGGTATAAAGTTTTCTATTACTGATAACGGCAAATTATTCTTAGATAGTGGTGCATATGCGTTTCCCATTTCTTTAATGCACCAAGTGTTTAATGTTGTTACAATAGTTGGGTACCTCAAATCTACGTTTTTTCCCACCTAATTTAGCACCCCATAGTGTGTCACCCAAAAATTTCTCCTTTACAAGTTCCGATTCTATTTCAACCCACTGTTTTAATTTGTCATTTTGCCACCAATACCGGGCCTGATCAAGGACCACCGCATGGAATTACCATCGTAAGTTCGGGCAGCCCAAGCCAACCTTTATTCACAGGGAGATACAGTATATTTGCTGAAACCCTCGTTTTTTTATTTTGCCATATAAGCTGCATAAATACATTTTGTAACTTCTTTATCTCCTGATTAGAAAATGGCACTACCAAATTACGGAAATAATACAATACCTTTTGGGAGTAAAGTCATTTTTACAGCTGAGATTCGACCCATCCAGGAAAGTGGGAGCCTCAAAAAGGGGGTGACATCTCGTGATATAATAGATCTTAGTCGGGCACAATTAACTTCCACTATCCTGGAAAGGGGATATGTAATGATTATCCCTAAGTATGTAATCTGCCCCTCAGCCCACTGGTAGGAAAAAGTGCTAGAAAGAGTCTCCTTCAGCATTTGGGGGATGGAAATATCCAAAATCGTAGATTTATCAATGTTAATTTTGTAGTAACTAATTCTAGAAAAACTTTCTAGCACTTTCACTACCCCTTCTAATGATTCCATTGGGTTAATTAAACTCAAAATAATATCATCTGCGAACAATCCCACTTTATATTCCCTTTTTCCCACCTCCACTCCTTTTATAGATGGCGAGTCCCTAATACACTGTGCCAGCGGTTCCATTGCTAATACAAAAAAAAAAGTTTTCAAGTGGAGTACCCCTTTTAAGTTTTTGGTCCCAAACCTAGTCCTCAAGGCAAACCAACATTCTGTTTTTCATTTTTATTTTTTTAAGTTACTCCAAATAAAATGCTGGACTTTTGGTGGCCTTAAAGGGGTTATCCAGGAAAAAACTTTTTTTTTTATATATATATATATATATATATATATATATATATATATATATCTCAACGGGCTCCAGAAAGTTAAACAGATTTGTAAATTACTTCTATTAAAAAATCTTAATCCTTTCAGTACTTATGAGCTGCTGAAGTTGAGTTATTCTTTCCTGTCTAAGTGCACTCTGATGACACCTGTCTCGGGAACCGCCCAGTTTAAAAGCAAATCCACATAGCAAGACAGCACTGTTGCCAGACAGAAAACAACAACTCAACTTCAGCAGCTGATAATTATTGAAAGGATTAAGATTTTTTAATAGAAGTAATTTACAAATCTGTTTAACTTTCTAGAGCCAGTTGATATAAAAAAAATTTTTTTTTCCTGGAATACCCCTTTAAGGACCAGGTTAGGGATCTTTGCTTTAAACTGATGATAGAAAGCCCCCCTCACCCCCTGCTTAGACCTCCCAGTGATGAACTGTAATCAAACAAGTGTTCAGTTTCTCTGCGCTGCCACCGCTGGTGAAATTGGGCATTGCCTAGTTCCCATTGAAATCAATGTGATGTCTTTTATAATATCCCTACGTGTTGGCTCCAAAGTAGAAATTCAGTTTTTAGCCACTTTCTACAGTAGCTGACATATGAGAGTGCTGAGAAAGGGACCCCCGATATAGAAGTCCACGGGGGCGCTTGAAATCTTATGCTGTCAGATTTTTTACCATTATAGCAAATCCTGTAGGATTTCTGCCCCCCCTGAATTGCAATGTGCATGTTGCTTGTGATACGTAGAGCCCCAACCTAATCATGAAGACCTCCGAATGTGAAGTAGGGGGTATATTTGTAGGGTTATCCCGTTTGTCCTGTTAGTGTCATTGATGATTTAGTTTGTGTTTGGAGTCGGGGATCCTGTGTCTGGCCGCCATTTGTCTTTGTATTGCTGCATTTAAGTTAATTTACCACTTTATATCCTGTTTATACTCGGTGTCTTTAGCGTCTCAGTCGTCTCTTTCCATCTTTTCTCAGGGCTGCAGCTATAGAGAAGGTCTCACTCCTGTCCTCAGCTTACTCACCGAATGTTCCAGAGCGCACCGACCCATCCGGAAGTACATCAAAGCCGAGGTAACGTCGCTCAATATAGCTATTGTATACAGACACATGACCGCAGGAAACCTCTATTCTGGGAATGTGACGTCCTATTCTACTGCAGCGCTTCAATGGGACAAGTTTTGAAAGATGCGGTTAAATTTAGACTCCATTTATAGTTATAAGGAAAGACTTGTAAACCAAAAAATGCGCTAGTTATCATAGGTTGCCTTTTTCGATAGAAGGTTGCCCTGACATTAAAGGGTCTGTCCTTTTAAAATTGATTATTTTCTCATTGTTCCCAGGCTGCTTAACCCCTTAAAGGGGTACTCCGCCCCTAGACATCTTATCCCCTATCCAAAGGATAGGGGATAAGATGGCAGATCGCCGCGGTCCTACTGCTGGGGAGCCCGGGGATCCCTGCTGCGGCACTGCGCTATCATTACAGCACAGAGCGAGTTCGCTCTGTGCGTAATGACGGGCGATACAGGGGACGGAGCCGCGTGACGTCATGGCTCCGCCCCTCGTGACATCATGGCCCGTCCCCTTAATGCAAGTTTATGCACTCGCTCTGTGCTGTAATGATAGCGCAGTGCCGCAGCGGGGATCCCGGGGCTCCCCAGCAGTGGGACCGCAGCGATCTGACATCTTATCCCCTATCCTTTGGATAGGGGATAAGATGTCTAGGGGCGGAGTACCCCTTTAAGGACCAAGTCCTTTTTCACCTTAAGGACCAGGCCAATTTTATTTTTGCATTTATGTTTTTTCCTCCTCGCCTTCTAAAATCCATAACTCTTTCATATTTCCATCTACAGACCTGTATAAGCGCTTGTTTTTTGCGTGACCAATTGTACTTTATAATGAAACCTCTCATTTTACCATAAAATGTAGTGCGAACCCAAAAAAATATTTTTTTTAGGGAGGAAATTTATATGAAAACCCAAATTTTGGACATTTTGGATGGGTTCGTTTTCACACTGTACACTTTACGGTAGAAATGACATGTGTTCTTTATTCTGTGGGTCAATATGATTAAAATGATACCCATGGCTATTTACTTTTATATTTTTGTACGGCTTAAAAAGAAAAATCTAAAACTTTTTGTACAAAATCAGTAATCTAAAATCGCACTATTTTGACCACCTATAACTTAAATTTTTCCGTATATAGGGCAGTATGAGGGCTCATTTTATGCGCCGTCATCTGAACTTTTTATCGATACCACATTTGCATATATAAAACTTTTATGATTTTTTATTAACATTTTTTTTTAATAAAGTGTGACAAAAAAGCAGCATTTTTGAAACTTTTTAAAATTTTTTTACATTTATGCCGTTCACCGTACGGGATCATTAACATTATATTTTGATAGTTCGGACATTTACGCACGCGGCGATTCCAAATTTGTTTATTACAATAAAAAATCCTAAGCTTTTTGGGGGTAAAATGAGAAAAATTTACAATTTTTTTATTTTTATTGGGGGAGGAGATTTTTCCATTTTTTTTTACTTTTTATTTTTAAATTTTTCAACTTTTTTTTTTTTTTACACTTTTTATGTCCCCATAGGGGACTATCTATAGCAATCATTTGATTGCTAATACTGTTCAGTGCTATGCATTGGACATAGCACTGATCAGTATTATCGGCTATCTCCTGCTCTGGTCTGCTCAATCTCAAACCAGAGCAGGAGATGGCCGGAGCCAGGTGAGGGGACCTCCGGCCGCCATTACAGACGATCGGATCACCGCGGCAGCGCTGCGGGCAATCCGATCATCTATTTTATCATGCGCATTGCCGCAGATGCCGTGATCTGTACAGACGCGAGCTCCGATGCTCGCGGTCATACACAAGACGTAAATGTACGTCCTGGTGCGGGAAGTACCGCCAAACCAGGACGTACATTTACGTCCGTGGTCGTTAAGGGGTTAATAAAATAACAAACACTTAAAGGGGTACGCCGTTGCTAGACATCGACAGGATACAAAAAAAGGTGCAAAGCAGTATGTTCGAGGTAAAAAATAAAATAAAAAACTCCCCCCTCTGACGCGTTTCCGACCTACCGGGCCTTAGTCGTAGACTTCTATGACTAAGGCCCGGTAGGGCGGAAACGTGTCAGAGGGGGAAGGTTTTTTTACCTCCAACATGCTGGTTTGCACCTTTTTTGTATCCTGTCGATTTTAATGGAACTTCAATAAACGAATGGTTTTACCAGTGCTGTGAACTCTTGGACTTTTATTCTGGAGACAGTGAAGGAGGACTGGCTGCACTTGCACGGAGGAGGTGAGCGCTTTTCTACTTTCTTTTATTCTTGCATAGTGGATAAGATGTCTTCCCCAGCAGCAAGACCTCCCGCAGCACCATGCATCTTAAACAAATGCGACAGTGGTCGTGATGTCACGCCATGCCCCCTCCATTAATGTATATGGGAGGGGGCGTGTCTGTGGACACGCCCCCTCCCATAGACATTAATGGAGGGGATTTGGCATGACATCATGAGGGGCGTGGTCATGACATTGCGATCACGGCCTCCGGCTCAGAGCGTTCAGAACAAAGTGTTCAGAACGCTGGAGCACTGGAGTACCCCTTTAAAACTCATCTTCCGCCGCTCCCTCATAGTTTTTTATATCAGGACACCCTCGCTCTGGCTGATCTCCTCTTACAGTCTGCCTCACCGGAGGGTGCCTGAGCTGTAGATGTGACCTCACAGCACTGCTCAGCCAATCACTGATCGCAACAATGTCCCGCCTTGGCCAGTGATTGGCCAGCGGCACTGTCAGTCTCCCGGGTGTAGACAGACACTACGTTCTGCAGCTCGGGGGGAAAGCCGAGTCACCGGCTGCGGATGGGGCACCTCAATACCGTATGTAAAATGTAAAATTTTCCTGATCAGAAATCTGGCAGCAAGTGTTCAGCTTTCCTACCGCGCCACCATAGGCAAAATTGACCATTACACATTGTACCTATCATTTTGAAATATTTTTTTTTATTAAAAAAAAAACAACATGATTATATTAACCCTACAGAATGGTGACAAGGGGATTTTAGTGCTTTCACTACTGTTATTGAGCCTCTGAGATTCCCCTCCTTAGTGCACAACGATTTCTTATTCTCTCCATGTCAGTTTGCAGGTTTGCCAGCAGTACACACATAGTTGCTTCCTCCCATAGTTGCCTGTCCACCACACCCACTCCTCTCTGCTATGCCATGTGTACTGGGTGTACTGCGCAGGCTGGCACTGGGCTGGTGATTTACACAGTACACAAATATAGATAACTTGTGGAGGAAGAAGGGGGTTAGTAATGCTTTGGCTTTGCCAAAATCTCTCTGAGCAGAATAAAAAATAAAAAAACAGCAGCAGTACATCAAGGAAGGGGCTACTTAAAGGGGTACTCCGCCTCTGGCATCTTATCCCCTATCCAAAGGATAGGGGATAAGATGTCACATCGCCGGGGTCCCGCTGCTGGGGACCCCGGGGATCGCCGCTGCGGCACCCCGCTATCATTACTGCACAGAGCGAGTTCGCTCTGTGCGTAATGACGGGCAATACAGGGGCCGGAGCATCGTTACGTCACGGCTCCGCCCCTCTTGACATCACGGCCCGTCCCCTTAATGCAAGTCTATGGCAGGGGGCGTGACGACCACCACGCCCCCTCCCATAGACTTGTATTGACGGGGGCGGGCCGTGATATCACGAGGGGCGGAGCCGTGACGTAACGATGCTCCGGCCCCTGTATTGCCCGTCATTACGTGCAGAGAGATCTCGCTCTGCGCAGTAATGATAGCGGGGTGCCGCAGCAGCGATACTCGGGGTCCCCAGCAGCGGGACCCTGGCGATCTGACATCTTATCCCCTATCCTTTGGATAGGGGATAAGATGTCTAGGGGAGGAGTACCCTTTTAAGTACTAAACTGCTTCTGAAGACAAGTCTGCAGACTAAAGGGATGAGGGGATCAGATACAAGAGGCAGCACTGTTTACCTACAGCTGCAACACAACAAAAGAAAATGTTACACCAAGCACTGAACTGCTGAGATGGGAGGGAAGCCTTTATTTACCTTTCAGAGACAGTGAAGATTGTCTGAACAGACCGCTTCCTGCACACAACCCAGTCTCTCTCCTGCACATTCTAAGTCTCTTCCTCTAATTTGTCTTGGTGTCTCTGTTATTAGAGACATTTTAAACCTGACAACAGGCATTGCAGTGGACAGCAGACTGCAGGGAAGGGAGATGTCTTAGTGGGCAAGATTTTAGGGATTTTATTTTTTTATTTTTTTTTAAGGTAAAGTCATTTATTTTAAGTAAAGTACAGAAATATCCATATTGCCATATGCTATCAATATCCATATATATTTGACACATCCGTAAGCATTTAAATAAATGGCATCTCCCTGTTAGGCACAAACACCATTAAGTCCTCCAGAGCAAGAAATGCTCTTGGTAGCAGCTGACAATTTTAATAGATGTATTTTTTTTGTATTAAAGGGGTTCTCCACCATAAGGTAATTTTAGTACGTACCTGGCAGGCAGTAATGGACATGCTTAGGAAGGATCTGCGCTTGTCTTGGGGCTTAATGGCTATGTTGTGAGATTACCATAACACTGTGGCTAGCTTTTTGTGACCTGGTATTTCCTGTTTGAGTTTTCTTTTTTTGACTACAAATCCCATAATTCCATTTTCCTCCCTCCCACACATCAGCCACCCCACCCATTGAAACATAAATGAGCTGCATCCATTCAAAAGACCTGTGGTTTTCAATCAGGGTGCCTACAGCTGTTGCATTAGTTGCAGATTGATCTCTCTCCCACCAAGCGATCGCTCCACCCATTGAAGCAGACAGGTTCCCTGTCATCAGCTGACTAGTGAGTCAGGTCTCGGCCGCATTGCAAGCTGGGAAAAATCTGAGACAACAGTCATTTTGTATGCTGATAAAAATAAATATTGGGGTGAAAATCACAGAATTGTGAGAAAACCGTCACACACAGGTACAGACACTATATTATGAACTACACTAACTTTACAGCCCCTGTAGCATAGTCAAATAAAAAAAAATCCCGGAATACCCCTTTAATATATGTATTTCTTTTACTTGAATATAGGTTCTCCCACCGCTGAGGGATGTATCCAACAGGCCAGAAGTGGGGATGACTGTAAGAAACAAATTGGTGCGATTGATGACCCATGTGGATTTAGGGGTCAAGCAGATTGCTGCCGAATTTCTTTTTGTCCTGTGCAAAGAGAGAGGTAATTGACCAACACCTGACAGACATTGTAAAGGTCTACGAGAAACTGGTCAGTGGTCCTCTAATCTCCTCCACTAGGGTGAAGGTTGTGATATGCATGCTCTGAACTTAAAGGGGTACTCCATTGGAAGACAATTTCTTTTAAATCAACTGGTGCCAGAAAGTTAAACAGATTTGTAAATTATTTCTATGTAAAAATCTTAATCCTTCCAGTACTTATCAGCTGCTGTACACTACAGAGGAAGTTCTTTTCTTTTTTAATTTCTTTCCAGCCTGACCACAGTGCTTTCTGCTGACACCTCTGTCCATGTCAGGAACTGTCTGGAGCAGGAGAAAATCCCCATACTGCTCTGGACAGCTCCTGACATGGACAGACAGACTGTGGTCAGACAGAAAAAGAAATTCAAATAGAGAATAACTTTCTCTAGAGCATACAGCAGCTGATAAGTACTGGAAGGATTAAGATTTTTAAATAGAAGTAATTTACAAATCTGTTTAACTTTCCGGCATCAGTTGATTTGAAAAAAATTGTTTTCCACCGGAGTACCCCTTTAATGTGCATGTTAATGGGACACCTGGGCTGCCATGTAAATGATCGTTTGTCAAACCACTATGACATATCTCTATGACAAACTTAAAGGGGTTATCCAGGAAAAAACATATATATATATATATATATATATATATATATATGTATATATATATATATATATATATATATCTATCAACTGGCTCCAGAAAGTTAAACAGATTTGTAAATTACTTCTATTAAAAAATCTTAATTCTTTCAGTACTTATGAGCTGCTGAAGTTGAGCTGTTTTTTTCTGTCTAACTGCTCTCTGATGACACCTGTCTCGGGAACTGTCCGGAGTAGAAGCAAATCCCCATAGCAAACCTCTTCTACTCTGTGCAATTCCCGAGACAGACAGAGATGTCAGCAGAGAGCACTATTGCCAGACAGAAAAGAACAACTCAACTTCAGCAGCTGATAATTATTGGAAGGATTAAGATTTTTTTTTTTTTTATAGAAGTAATGTAATGTTTAACTTTCTGGAGCCAGTTCATTTATAAAAAAAAAAAAAAAAAAAAAAAAAAGTTTTTTCCTGGAATACCCCTTTAAAGGACTTGTGTCTAAGACAACAGCCATTGTTTCCTAACCAGCGTGCCTCCAGCTGCTGCAAAACTACAACTTTCAGCATGCTGAAAGTTGTAGTTTTGCAACAGCTGAAGGCACCCTGATTGGGAAACACTGCTCCATGCCATCCATATGCCCCAATAGGTCTACATATAACACCATTTTAGGTGACTATAGAGGAATGCAAGCACTGTATGTAAAGCGGAAGGTAACAGAGTTACTACAGCTCGTCTTGTCCTCCTTTCCATTGCATCTTTCCAATGGGGAATACTTTTTCTGCTTATTAAAAAAAGGAGCACAGTCTAAAACAAACAATAAACCCTGAAATCTTTCTTTGTAACCCCTAATACTTAATTCATCATATCAGTGCAAGGACTCTGCATACAGCAGCCCAGATCTCTGTCCTTCTGTGACTATGACATTAGTAAGGAGAAGGGGTATTGACCTTGGGTTTTCGGGGATGTATATATTTGTGACGACTTGTTGTTCTCCTGACAGTGGATAACCTGCTGAAGTATACGGGCTATGGAAATGCTGCAGGGCTTCTTGCTGCTAGAGGTCTCCTGGCTGGAGGGAGAGGTGATCGCTGGTATTCTGATGATGAGGACACCGACACTGAGGAGTACATCAAGGCAAAACCGAAGTAAGAATCTGTCTCATTGTCTCATATCTATCTATCTCATATCTATCTGTCTCATATCTATCTCTCATATCTGTCTCATATCTATCTATCTATCTCATATCTATCTGTCTCATATCTGTCTATCTCATATCTATCTGTCTCATATCTATCTGTCTCATATCTGTCTCATATCTATCTATCTCATATCTATCTGTCTCATATCTGTCTCATATCTATCTGTCTCATATCTATCTGTCTCATATCTATCTGTCTCATATCTATCTGTCTCATATCTATCTGTCTCATATCTATCTGTCTCATATCTATCTGTCTCATATCTATCTGTCTCATATCTATCTGTCTCATATCTATCTGTCTCATATCTATCTGTCTCATATCTATCTGTCTCATATCTATCTGTCTCATATCTGTCTCATAGTTGTCTCATAGCTGTCTCATAGCTGTCTCATATCTATCTGTCTCATAGCTGTCTCATATCTATCTGTCTCATATCTATCTGTCTCATATCTATCTGTCTCATATCTATCTGTCTCATATCTATCTGTCTCATATCTATCTATCTCATATCTATCTCATATCTATCTATCTATCTCATATCTATCTATCTCATATCTATCTATCTCATATCTATCTATCTATCTATCTCATATCTATCTATCTATCTCATATCTATCTATCTATCTCATATCTATCTATCTATCTATCTCATATCTATCTATCTATCTCATATCTATCTATGTGGCAGTGGGTGTATTACGGTCTTGCAGACAATAATAATTCATATTATCCGCATCCTCCTACAGGTCAGGTTACTCCCCATCCTACCACAAAAGACACAGGATTCCAAGGTTGAGCTGGCATATTAAATAATCCCTATTTCGTGTACATGTGTCAACAAGGAAATACACTTACCTGGGCATAATATTTACCTACAGATCATTAGGGTTATTCTAGGTCCTAGGAAATGTATCTATACAATTACACTTGTCTTCATGGATGCCATTGGATAACTTTTAGAACCCTGTGGGGTAATTTATGTGAAGCTCTGGCAAGTCGATACACTTTGGGGGTTCCCTGCTTAACCCCTTAAAGGGGTACTCCGGTGCTGAGCGTTCAGAACAAATAGTTCCGAAAGCTTAGAGCCGGTGTCGAAGCTCGTGACGTCACAGCCCAGCCTCTCCAGACATCACGCCCCGCCCCCTCAATGTAAGTCTACGGGAGGGGGCGTGGCAGTCGCCGTTAACTGCAGCCAAGGCTGTCTGGGCATGTCCAGGCATGCTGGGAGTTGAAGTTTTGAAACATCGGGAGGACCTCCAGTTTGAGACCCCTGATCTATAGCAATCATTAGCTTGCTAATACTGTTCGGTGCTATGCATAGGCATAGCACTGATCAGTATTATCGGTGATCTTCTGCGCTGGTTTAGACTTACATTGAGGGGGTGGAACGTGATGTCTCGTGGGGCGGAGCGTGATGCCAGAGCCCTATTTGTTCTGGACCCTCAGCACTGGAGTATTCCTTTAAGGACCAAGCCTATTTTGGCCTTAACTCCTTGGGGACCGAGCCCATTTTGACCCTTAGGACCAGAGCATTTTTTGCACATCTGACCACTGTCACTTTAAGCATTAATAACTCTGAGATGCTTTTACTTATGAATTTGATTCTGAGATTGTTTTTTTGTGACATATTCTTCTTCATGTTAGTGGTAAATTTCTGTCAATACTTGCATCATTTCTTGGTGAAAAATTCCCAAATTTCATGAAAAATTTGAAAATGTAGCATTTTTATAACTTTGAAGCTCTCTGCTTGTAAGGAAAAGGATATTCCAAATAAATTATACATTGATTCACATATACAATATATCTACTTTATGTTGACATCATAAAGTTGACGTGTTTTTACTTTTTGAAGACATCAGAGGCTTCAAAGTTCAGCAGCAATTTTCCAATTTTTCAAGTAAATTTCTAAATCAGAATTTTTTTTTTAGGGGCCAGTTCAGTTTTTAAGTGAATTTGATGGTCTTTATGTTAGAAATACCCCATAATGGACCCAATTATGAAAACTGCACCCCTCAATGTATTCAAAATGACATTCAGAACGTTTGTTAACCCTTTAGGTGTTTCACAGGAATAGCAACAAAGTGGAGGCGAAAATTCAAAATCTTAATCTTGTAGACCCATATTTTTTTTTATTCTTGCAAGGGGTAAAAGGAGAAAAAGCCCCCCAAATTATGTAACCAAATTTTTCTCGAGTAAGGAAATACCTCATATGTGGGTGTAAAGTGCTCTGTGGGTGCAGTAGAGGGCTCAGAAGAAGGAGCGATCAGTGGGATTTTGGAGAGTTAATTTTGGTGAAATTGTTTTTGCGGGGCATGTCACATTTAGGAAGCCCCCATGGTGCCAGAACAGCGAAAAACACCCCACATGGTGTACTACTTGGGAAACTACACCCCTTCAAGGAACGTAACAAGTGGTACATTGAGCCTTAACACCCCACAGGTGTTTGACGAATTTTCAATAAAGTTGGATGTGAAAATGGAAAAACATTTTTTTTTACTAAAATGCTGATGTTAACCAAATTTTTCATTTTCACAAGGGGTAATATATGAAAGTCCCCCAAAATTTGAAACCCCATTTCTCTTGAGTAAGGAAATACCTCGTATGTGGATGTAAAGTGCTCTGCGGGTGCACTACATTGCTCAGAAGGGAAGGAGCGACAATGGGCTTTTGGAAAGCGAATTTTACTGAAATGGTTTTTGGGGGCATGTCTCATTTAGGAAGCCCCCATGGTGCCAGAACCGCAAAAAACACCCCACATGGCATACTATTTGGGAAACTACACACCTCAAGGAATGTAACAGGGGTATAGTGAGCCTTAACACCTCACTGGTGTTTGACAGATCTTTGTAACAGTGGGCTGTGCAAATGAAAAATTTAATTTTTCATTTTAACGGACCACTGTTCCAAAAATCTTTCAGTCACCTGTGTGGTGTTAAGGCTCACTATACCCCTTGTTACGTTCCGTGAGGGGTGTAGTTTCCAAAATGGGGTCACATGTGGGTATTTATTTTTATGCGTTTATGTCAGAACCGCTGTAACCACCTGTGCAAATCACCAGTTTAGGCGCTCTCACTCCTGAGCCTTGTTGTGCACCCGCAGAGCATTTTAGGCCCACATATGGGGTATTTCCGTACTTGGGAGAAATTGTGTGGGGTAAATGGGAGAAATTTTGGGGGTATTTTTTTTCCCCAAAGTATGGGGCAACACCAGCATGTTAGTGTAAAAAATAAAATAAAAATTACACTAACATGCTGGAGTAGCCCCCAACTTTACCTTTTCATAAGGGGTAAAAGGAGAAAAAGCCACCAAAAATTAGTAGCGTAATTTCTCACGAGTACGGAGATTCCCCATATGTGGCACTAAACTGTTGCCTTGAATTACGACAGGGCTCTGAAGTGAGAGAGCACCATCCGCATTTGAGGCCTAAATTAGGGATTTTCATAGGGGCGTACCTGGACGCAAGCGTTACACTTGCCTCCTCCACCAAAAATACTGTACATCAGTTTGCCCCAAACAGGGTGCCTCCAGCTGTTGCAAAACTCCCAATATTCCTGGACAGTCAATGGCTATCCGGCAATACTGGGCATTGTTATTTTGCAACAGCTGGAGGCTCCGTTTTGGAAAAATTTGCTGCATCTCAAATTTGAAGCAGGAAACTTGCTGTAAACCCTCACCCGTGTGTGTGTGTGGGGGGGTGGAACTACGACTCCCAGCATGCACTGACAGGCCATGCATGCTGGGAGTTGTAGTTATGCAACAGCTGGAGTTACACTGGTTGGGATTGGGAAACACTGAGTTAGGTAACAGACTACCGCACCACTGTCTGTTTCCTAACTCGGTGTTTCCCAACCCATGTGCCTCCAACTGTTGCAAAACTACCACTCCCAGCATGCATGGTCTGTCAGTGCTTGCTGGGAGTTTTTCAACAGCAGGAGGCACACGGGTTGAGAAACACTGAGTTAGGGAACAGACAATGTTTCCCAACCAGTGTTCCTCCAGTTGTTGCAATACTACAACTCCCAGTATACCCAGACAGCTGAAGGGCATGTTGGGAGTTGTAGTTATGCAGCAACTGGGGGAGAAAAGTTTGGAGACCACTGTGTAGTGGTCTCCAAACTGTAGCCCTCCAGATGTTGCAAAACTTCAACTTCAAGCATGTCCAGACTGTCCGGGCATGCTGGGAGTTGTAGTTCGGCAACATCTGAAGGGCCAGATGTTGCCGAACTACAACTCCCAGCATGCCTAGACAGTCTCGGCATGCTTTGAATTGACATCTGGAGCACTACAGTTTGGACACAGCTGTATAGTGGTCTCCAAACAGTTCCCTTCCAGATGTTGCAAAACTACAACTCCCAGCATGCTGAGACTGTCCAGTCATGCTGAGAGTTGTAGTTTTGCAACATCTGGAAGGACAGTGGTCTCCAAACTGTGGCCCTCCAGATGTTGCAAAACTACAACTCCCAGCATGGCCAGACAGCCAAAGGCGTGGTCCCCAACAGGATCTGTCTGTCTATGTGGCAGGGGGTGTATTACGGTCTTGCAGACAATAATAATTCATACATATTATCCGCATCCTCCTACAGTTCAGGTTACTCCCCGCCCTACCACAAAAGACACAGGATTCCAAGGTTGAGCTGGCATTTTGAATAATCCCTATTACGTGTACATGTGTCAACAAGGAAATACACTTACCTGAGCATAATATTTACCTACAGATCATTAGGGTTATTCTAGGTCCTTGTTGTACAAATACTTTTATTGCACTGCAAAGGCTGAAGATCCCACTGAGGAACCGTATTTTACAGCTGATTTTAGTCCCAGACTCCACGTCTATATAGATCTATAGATAAACTATTCCTAAAGGCAACATCAGGGGAAAGAACACTGGGGGAAATGTATCAATAGAATTACACTTGTCTTCATGGATGCCATTGGATAACTTTTAGAACCCTGTGGGTGATTTATGTGAAGCTCTGGCAAGTCGATACACTTTGGGGGTTCCCTGCTTAACCCCTTAAAGGGGTACTCCGGTACTGAGCATTCGGAACAAATAGTTCCGAAAGCTTAGAGCCGGCATTGGGGCTCGTGACGTTACGGCCCCACCCCTCCAGACATCACGCCCCGCCCCCTCAATGTAAGTCTATGGGAGGGGGCGTGGCGGTTGCCGTTAACTGCAGCCATGGCTGTCTGGGTATGTCCAGGCATGCTGGGAATTGAAGTTTTGAGACATCTAGAGGGCCACCAGTTTGAGGCTCCTGATCTATAGCAATCATTAGGTTGCTAATACTGTTCGGTGCTATGCATAGGCATAGCACTGATCAGTATTATCGGTCATCTTCTCCTCTGGGCTGCTGGAAGGCAGATCAGTACAGTAGACCCCGGGAGAGCGGCAGAGGCAAGTGTGGAAACCTCCGGCTGCCATTTTAGCTGATATAAACCTGTTGCAGATGCCAGAATCTGTATTGATCATGGCATCTAAAGGGTTAATGGCGGACATCAGCGCGATGGCTGATGTCCGCCAAATTGCGCATATAGAATGTTTTTATATTTTTTTATTTTAGTTTATTTAATTGATAAAATCTAACAAGGAGAATTAAGAGGGCATGGGTGCAGTGCTACAATGCTGCTGACTATACAGCAGTGGTAAAGCCTTGCACCCTATTGGAATTACTGGGGTTATACAGGTTCCTGTGAAGGTACTCTGGAACCAAATTAAAGGGGTACGCTACTGGAAAACATTTTTTAAATCAACTGGTGCCAGAAATTTAAACAGATTTGTAAATTACTTCTATTTAAAAAATCTTAATCTTTCCAGTATTTATCGGCTGCTGTATGATCCACTGGAAGTTCTTTTCTTTTTGAATTTCTTTTCTGTCTGACCACAATGCTCTCTGCTGACACCTCTGGACAGTTCCTAAAATGGACAGAGTAGGAGCAAATCCCCAAAGAAAAGCTCTGCTGCTCTGGACAGTTCCTGACATGGACAGAGGTGTCAGCAGAGAGCACTGTGGTCAGACAGAAAATAACTTCCTGTGGAGCATACAGCAGCTAATAACTACTGGAAGGATTAAAACATTTTTATAGAAGCGAAGTAATTTACAAATCTGTTTAACTTTCTGGCACCAGTTGATTTAAAGAATGTTTTCCAGTGGCGTACCCCTTTAATTTTGTTCCAGAGTACCTTCACAGGAACCTGTATAACCACAGTAATTCCAATAGGGTGCAAGGCTTTACCACTGCTGTATAGTCAGCAGCATTGTAGCCCTGCACCCATGCCCTCTTAATTTTTCCTTGTTAGATTTTATCAATTAAACTAAAATAAATAAATAAATAAAAATATATATGCACAATTGTAAAAAATTAAATAATTTATTTGTTTATATTTTTCTCATGCAGAATTAGTTATTTTAGCCTATGGAATTGTGAACGATAATTCTAATGTCCATTTCTGTTTTTCAGCATTAATCTAATAACCGGTCATGTGGAAGAGCCATTGCCAAACCCTATAGATGAAATGACAGAGGAGCAGAAGGAATACGAGGCAATGAAACTCGTCAACATGTTTGATAAACTTTCAAGGTAGGAATATACTATGAACCCATCAAAAGGGGTATTCTCGCCTTAAAGCGTACCTGTAGGAACCAGGTAACTTCGTAAAGGATAGGGATTCACAGGCGCTGACAGGAACAAAGAGGCTTCAGGTAGGTAGGTTCAGGTATAAAAAGCTTTATTCAGCCAAGATGCAACGCGTTTCACTGCGCAAGAGCAGCTTCCTCAGGCCTGAGGAAGCTGCGCTTGCGAAGTGAAAAGCGTTGCATCTTGGCTGAATAAAGCTTTTTATACCTGAACCTACCTACCTGAAGCCTCTTTGTTCCTTTAACGCCTGTGAATCCCTATCCTTTACGAAGTTCACTGGTTCCTACAAGCTTTTATGGGAAGGCTGCAGACTAACACAATAACCTTTGCTTCCATACGTGCTAACCATTGTTGTGTATGTCGGTACACAACCGTAGCGGGTAAGAGACCATCTGTTTCCCCGTCCCTGTCCGGTATTAGCACGTGTGATCCTCCACAGGGAGCGCCTCTGCTTTGTATTTTTTAGGTTAAAGCGTACCTGTCAGACCCTACAAACAAAAAAAATAAAAACTTATGTTACACAGTATGTAATCCTGGCCATGTGCATCTAATTTTTAGGTCTCTATCACCTATAAAAATACCACTTTTCCTTAGCTCACAGTGTTAAAAATCCTCTATGGGGAAGGTGTCATGTCTCTCTACCTTGTGGTGGGAGGTGATTGGTGCATCTGCTCATGCAGCCTTGTCCATGAGTCATGTCTTGTCCATGACTCATGGACAAGTTTTATGCTGCTGCAGGACTGGTTAGTGTCCCAGTAGGGATGGGGACCCTTAGTGGTGGGCTTTTCAGGAGCTGTTTTCTTTATTAAATATAAAAAAAAAAATTTAAACAACCATATTACGAAAGGTCTTTCATTTTCATCTGTAACAACATATAAAAAGTTTTTTGATCTGTCAATGCCTATTTAAGTGATGACAGATTGTTATACCTCTAGGTCCCTCTCTGGTCCTGAGAACGAAGAAGCCGCAGCGTTAGTTTAGCGCAGAGTCCCCTTCACAGTCTTCCTCGTGGTGGTGCTTCTGGCCATCATCTATACAGGGCATTGCAAATGGCACAGATCACATGCATGCAGCAGTGCTGCAGGTCCCATGCACAGCTGGTTGCCAGAGCACCAAAAACAAAACAAAACAGGGATACAGCTCTAAACTGGTGACGTGGCCCCGGAAAAAAAAAATCCAGACATGAATAAAAGGGAAATAATGAGTTTATTTGAAGTCTTTTTCAATACTTCATTTACTATTAGTATATACTTGTAGTGTGGATGACACTGATGGTAATGGTACTTACCGTTTGCTGATCAGTGCCTCCGTTCCTCCGTTATTCCTTTTTTATCTGATTATGCAAATAAAGTAGCTTGGTGCACGCGGGGTGTTTCCAAGCCGACGTCAGTCCTGGATTTTCGTAGTAAACTCCCTCCCCCTATGCTGATCCTCCCCACCTGTGAAATCTCTCTTATCCCCTGTGACTGCGCATGCGCAGTTGTCGCTGACAGGCTATATGCAGTGACATTTTTCTGCTCACATGAGAGATTTCACAGGGGAGAAGAATCAAATGGACATCTGTTTGGAAACGGGCCATGGGGTACTCCGCTCCTCAGATCGCAGGCCAGACCCCCCGGAGATCAGACATCTTATCCCGTATCCTTTGGATAGGGGATAAAATGTTAAGGGGAGGAGTACCTCTAAAATTTACCTGTTGTTGTTACAAAATATTTTTTAAAAACCTGCATGGTTTGTTTACTTTAATTCTTCAGAGTTGTGATAAGGCTGTTTGTCAGTAGTACACATACAGTTGCTTCCTTTCCCTTAGCTGTCTGGCCAATTAGTGCGCAGAACCTAATATTTACAGGGGGGGGGGGATGTGACAAGGGGGTGGAGGAATGTGACAAGGGGAGGAGAATGTGACAAGGTGGGGGGGAGATGTGAAATAGGGGGTGGGCATAAAATGGGTGGATAGATAGGCGATTGGACATGAAATGGGGGGTATTTCACCATTTTTTCTTGTTATATTGCATCACATATCACAATCGCAATATTTAGGCCCAAAATCGCAATCGCACATTTTTCCCATATTGTGCAGCCCTAGTACAGTACTATAGATGGCATGTGGAGGGAGACAAAGTTTCTTTTGCACTGGCTTTCCAAGGTGTGCTATTGAGTAGAAATAAAGCAGCAGCACAGCAAGGAATG
The DNA here is from genome assembly GCF_029499605.1 of Hyla sarda. NCBI lineage: Eukaryota > Metazoa > Chordata > Amphibia > Anura > Hylidae > Hyla > Hyla sarda. The sequence continues at coordinate 398,876,520 of NC_079192.1, read as the reverse complement.
TGTTACTACACTAAGCACAAAACTGCTGCTGCTGATAACAAGCCTGCAAACTAAAGCAGGTGGAAGGGGAAGATTGCATTCAGGAGGCAGCACTGCATACAGACAATAGTACTAACACTGGCATTTACACAAGTGACAACTGCCCAGACTTTATGGGTGGTAAGAGAAGCCTTGATTTTACCTTTCATTACCAGTGTGGATCCTCAAGAAAAAGCAGACAGTCACAGCATGGACCCTTTCTCTTCCACACACAGCACAAGCTGTCCCTCCACCAGTTCCTGTGTTCTGCTTTGGACTTTACTAGAAATAAACTGAGCCAAACAGGTAGTGGACAGCTGATTGCAGGGAAGAGTGCGACCTATCCATATGCCCTGCTGGATCATATACACTATATACTCAAAAAAAATTAAGGGAACACTAAGATAACACATCATAGATCTGAATGAATGAACTAATCATATGAAATACTTTCGTCTTTACATAGCTGAATGTGCTGACAACAAAATCACCAAAAAATATCAATGGAAATCAAATTTATCAACCCATGGAGGTCTGGATATGGAGTCACACTCAAAATCAAAGTGGAAAACCACACTACAGGCTGATCCAACTTTATGTAATGTCCTTAAAACAAGTCACAATGAGGCTCAGTAGTGTGTGTGGCCTCCACATGCCCGTACGACCTCCCAGACCTGGACTAAAGCATCCGCCAACTCCTGGACAGTCTGTGGTGGATGGAGCGAGACATGATGTCCCAGATGTGCTCAATTGGATTCAGGTCTGGGGAACGGGCGGGCCAGTCCATAGCATCAATCCCTTCCTCTTGCAGGAACTGCTGACACACTCCAGCCACATGAGGTCTAGCATTGTCTTGCATTAAGTGGAACCCAGGGCCAACCTCACCAGCATATGGTCTCACAAGGGGTCTGAGGATCTCATCTCGGTACCTAATGGCAGTCAGGCTACCTCTGGCAAGCAATGCCACCCCACACCATTACTGACCCACCGCCAAACTGGTTATGTAGGAGGATGTTGCAGGCAGCAGAACGTTCTCCACGGCGTCTCCAGACTTTGTCACGTCTGTCACATGTGTTCAGTCAGTCGGGATGAGAGACAAAAAGACAAAGCAGGGGGCGCTCCCTTGTAATGTATATCAAAAAGGTATGTGCCCTCCACCACACCCAAGTGATATACTGACCTTAAGGTGGTTTACTGTAGGGTGACCACGAACCAACAGCACTTTCTGCTGTTAAAAATAGGGTAAAGGCAAAAGTGCTGCCGCACTCACGACCGCCGCTGGTTGAACCAAAGGTAACCAGTATAGATAATGCAAAGGAGAATGGGGAAAAAGGCGGTTTGGTGGAGGCGCTGCTTGTGTGACGTCAAGAATCGAGAGTACAGACCGGCACAGGATATCAATTGGTCTTATTTGGATAAAGATGGACAACGCGTTTCGGCATACTTCTGATGCCTTCCTCAGGTCCAATAAAATTGCATACTTCGCTGGTGGTGCTGTAGGAGCGTGCTGATATGGATCCTGTCTCTTGGTGGTGCCGGCGTGCAGTGCTGGACGCCGGCACCACCAAGAGACAGGATCCATATCAGCACTCTCCTACAGCACCACCAGCGAAGTATGCAATTTTATTGGACCTGAGGAAGGCATCAGAAGTATGCCGAAACACGTTGTCCATCTTTATCCAAAGAAGACCAATTGATATCCTGTGCCGGTCTGTACTCTCGATTCTTGACGTCACACAAGCAGCGCCTCCACCAAACCGCCTTTTTCCCCATTCTCCTTTACATGTGTTCAGTGTGAACCTTGATTTCATCTGTGAAGAGCACAGGGCGCCGGTGACGAATTTGCCAATCTTGGTGTTCTCTAGGAAATGCCAAACGTCCTGCACTGTGTTGGGCTGTAAGCACAACCCCCACCTGTGGATGTCGAGCCCTCATACCACCCTCATGGAGTCTGTTTTTGACCGTTTGAGTGGACACATGCACATTTGTGGCCTGCTGAAGGTCATTTTGCAGGGCTCTGGCAGTGCTCCTCCTTGCACAAAGGCAGAGGTAGTGGTCCTGCTTCTGGGTTGTTGCCCTCCTACGGCCTCCTCCATGTCTCCTGGTAGCGCCTCCATGCTTGGAACACTACGCTGACAGACACCGCAAACCTTCTTGCCACAGCTCGCATTGATGAGCCATCCTGGATGAGCTGCACTACCTGAGCCACTTGTGTGGGTTGTAGACTCCGTCTCATGCTACCACTAGAGTGAAAGCACTGCCAGCATTCAAAAGTGACCTAAACTTCAGCCAGGAAGCATAGGGACTGAGAAGTGGTCGGTCATCACCACCTGCAGAACCACTCCTTTTATTGGGGGTGTCTTGCTTGCTAATTGCCTATAATTTCCACCTGTTGTCTGTTCCATTTGCACAACAGCATGTGAAATTGATTGTCAATCAGTGTTGCTTCCGGAGTGGACAGTGGGATTTCACAGAAGTGTCATTGAATTGGAGTTACATTGTGTTGTTTAAGTGTTCCCTTTATTTTTTTTGAGCAGTGTAGTTGTCGTAGAGCTGTGTTTCTCAAGTCCCCCCCAACAGGTCATGTTGTCAGGATTTTCTTAGTCTTTCACAGGTGAAAGACTAAGGAAATCCTGAAAACATGACCTGTTGGGGGGACTTGAGGACCGCACTTGAGAAACACTGCTGTAAAGTGTGGTTCTTCTCTCTGGGCCACTTTTCCTATGAGCCAGAGCAGAGTACGGTACTACAAACAGTTCAGTTGATTGATGTTCTGCCATATTTCCTGTGCCGCAGCGATGTATGCTTGGTCAGCCAGAGTACCCCTTTAAACCAGCATCAATAATTGTTACTATAACCGAGAAACCTGTCTAAAGGGGTTGTTCATGATAAAAAAAAAAAGAAAAAAAAGAAAGCTATAATAGTGCCCCGTCCCCTCAATGCATGTCTATGGGAGGGGGCGTGACGACTGTCACGCCCCCTCCCATAGACTTGCATTGAGGGGCGGGGTTGGACATCATGAAGGGGAGGGGCTATGACATCAGTAGCTCCCTGCTCCAGCGTTCGGAACAGTTTGTTCCAAACGCTGAGCAGCGGAGTACCCCTTTAATGCAGCCTACATTTCCCATGATTCCTCTGGCTGTGCAAAGAGATTGGGTGTGGCATTTGATCACTGCACCTGGTCATCTAATCAGACTGCTAGTGCTGAAGATCACCCAGGTACTCATAGGTGGGTTGGAGTCTGTTTACACTACATACAGTTTTGATGCATTTTCTTATTTAGGGTAAGGTCAGACGTGCCTTATTTTGCTGCATACTTTGTAGCTGATTTTGCTACTCATTGATTTAAAGGGGTACTCCGGTGGAAATTTTTATTTTTTTTAAATCAACTGGTGCCAGAAAGTTAAACAGATTTGTAAATGACTTCAATCAAAAAATCTTTACCCTTCCAGTACTTATTAACAGCTGTATGCTACAGAGGAAATTCTTTTCTTTTTGAATTTCTTTTTTGTCTTGTCCACAGTGCTCTCTGCTGACACCTCTGTCAGTGTCAGGAACTGTCCAGTGCAGCATAGGTTTGCTATAGGGATTTTCTCCTGCTCTGGACAGTTCCTGATAAGGGCATCAGGTGTCAGCAGAGAGCACTGTGGACAAGACAAAAAAGAAATTCAAAAAGAAAATAATTTCCTCTGTAGCATACAGCTGCTAATAAGTACTGGAAAGGTAAAGATTTTTTAATAGAAGTAATTTACAAATCTGTTTAACTTTCTGGCACCAGTTAATTTAAAAGAAAATGTTTTCCACCGGAGTACCCCTTTATTGGGCCGGAAAATAAGCAGCAGCAAAATATGGCACGCGTGACCCTACCCTTAAAGTGTTTTTTTTTATTTTTTATTTTTATTTGTGTTTTGTATTTTTTTTAGAGAAATATTGCCATTATGTAAAAGTAATTTGCCCTATAATCACAATTGAGATGTTTTAAAGGAGTACTCCGCTGCTCAGCGTTTGGAGCAAACTGTTCTGAACGCTGGAGCCGGCGCTGGAAGCTCGTGATGTTATAGCTCCGCCCCCTCGTGAGGTCATGCCCCACCCCCTCAATGCAAGTCCCATAGACTTGCATTGAGGGGGGGGGGTGGGACGTCATAAGGGGGCGGAGCTATAACGTCACGTGCTCCCAGCTCCAGTGTGCGGAACAGTTTATTCCAAACGCTGAGCAGCGGAGTACTCCTTTAATGAAGATTTGAGGTTTGCTGTGTTCGCACGTTGAATTGTTACTGCATTTTTGTAAAACATTTTTACAGTATTTTGTGATGTCTCTACTGTGCTTTTCCGAAAACACTGTCAAAATTACAAAATTTTACCATGATGTGCACATTTGTGGGAAAATGGTAACTTTTTGCTGCAATTTTGACACGAGTTGCAAAAAAACAGAAAGGCTGCAGTAAGAAGCGCAATTGTATATCAAGATCCCATAGAGACAGCAGCAGCAGTATACAGATAGAGCTGGAGGGGAGGTGTATAACTACTAAATATCCTGATCCCATAGAAATAGCAGCCACCGTATACAGATAGAGCTGGAGGGGAGTGTATAACTACTATATATCCTGATCCCATAGAGACAGCAGCAGCACTATACAGATAGAGCTGGAGGGGAGGGGTATAACTACTATATATCCTGATCCCATAGAAATAGCAACAGCAGCAGTATACAGATAGAGCTGGAGGGGAGGTGTATAACTACTATATATCCTGATCCCATAGAAATAGCAACAGCAGCAGTATACAGATAGAGCTGGAGGGGAGGTGTATAACTACTATATATCCTGATCCCATAGAAATAGCAACAGCAGCAGTATACAGATAGAGCTGGAGGGGAGGTGTATAACTACTATATGTCCTGATCCCATAGAGATAGCAGAAGCAGTATAAAGATAGAGCTGGAGGGGAGGTGTATAACTACTATATATCCAGATCACATAGAAATAGCAACAGCAGCAGTATACAGATAGAGCTGGAGGGGAGGTGTATAACTACTATATATCCAGATCCCACAGAGATAGCAGCAGATGCAGCAGTATACAGATAGCTGAAGAGGATGTCTATAACTACCATATATCCTGATCCCATACAGATAGCAGCAGTATACAGATAGAGCTGGAGGGGAGGAGTATAACTACTATATATCCTGATCCTATAGAGCTAGCAGCAGCGGCAGCATACGGATAGAGCTGGAGAGGATGTCTATAACTACTAAATATCCTGATCCCATAGAGATAGCAGCAGTATACAGATAGAGCTGGGATGGAAGGTGTATAACTACTATAAATCATGATCCCATAGAGATAGCAGAAGCAGTATACAGATAGAGCTGGGAGGGGAGGTGTATAACTACTATATGTCCTGATCCCATAGAGATAGCAGAAGCACTATACAGATAGAGCTGGAGGGGAGGTGGATAACTACTATATATCCCGATCCCATAGAGATAGCAGCAGCAGCAGCAGCAGCAGTATACAGATAGCTGAAGAGGATGTCTATAACTACTATATATCCTGATCCCATACAGATAGCAGCAGTATACAGATAGAGCTGAGATGGAAGCTGTATATCTACTATAAATCATGATCCCATAGAGATAGCAGCAGTATACAGATAGAGCTGGAAGGGGAGAGATCTGGAAGCTAGTAGGAGATTGTCATTTTGTAGTTCACAGGAAGTCAGAACCCAGGACTGACCTCTTGTTCTGACACTGTAATTATTTGTCACGTCATGCGCACCACCACCACGGAAGTGCTGACCATTGCCTACTGTCATTTTTTATGGCTTAGACTTGTGGCCACGTGACCCAGTTACAGTAAGGAAACATATAGATGCCGCTGTTCTGGAATAAAACAAATGACGCTGTAGGACTAGTCTGGGAGGCCTCCACTTGCTGTGGCTGGAATACCATAAAAATTTATGAGAAAAACTTTTTTTTTTTTCAGCCACAGTGCCACAACTGTTCACAGGTTATATGTGGTATTGCAGCTCAGGCCCGCACACTTTAGTGGATCTGAGCTGCAATACAACATATGACCTTTTAACAGGTGTGGTGCTGTTTTAAAGGGGTTATCCCCTAGATCTCTATCCCTATACCCAAACAGGGAGAGATCTATCAACCATATAAGACCGCTGGGGGTGGGGGAAAAGCCGCCGGGGACCACCGTGATGACTTATGATGCAGACAGCAATATAAGGGACCACAGGGTCCTTTTAACCCCTTGATACTGAGGTCCCCTATTGACTTTTTAGATGCTGTGCTTTTGCCGCTTATGGGACTTATAGGGAAAATAAATGCCGGTGGGTTCGGGGGGGCCTCATCAGACCCCCACAATGTGATTGTGTTGGCCCGATGAGTCCTCTTAGGTAGAATCGCACATCTTCTTGTACAGTCTGCAAAAGCAGGCTGTACAAGAAGATCGCTGATAGAACTGATCAGTACTAACTTATGACAGGCCCCCCTTCGATCGTCTACAACCGTGGTCTCCAAACTGCGGCCCTCCAGCTGTTTTAAAACTACAACTACCAACATGCCCGGACAGCCGTTGGCTGTCCGGGCATGCTGGGAGTTGTAGTTTTGCAACAGCTGGAGGTCCGCAGATTGCAGAGACTGCATTGTAGGAAAAAACATTTCCTTAAAGGGGTACTCCACTGGAAAACCTTTTCTTTTTTTTTTTTTTTTTCTTTCTTTAAATCAACTGGTTCCAGAAAGTTAAGCAGACTTGTAAATGAATTCTATTTAAAAATCTTAATCCTTCCAGTACTTATCAGCTGCTATATGCTCCACAGGAAGTTTTTCTTTTCTTTTTCGAATTTCCTTTCTGTCTGACCACAGTGCTCTCTGCTGACACCTCTGTCCATCTTAGGAACTGTCCAGAGCAGGATAGGTTTTCGAGGATTTGCTCCTACTCTGGACAGTTCCTGATATAGACAGAGGTGTCTGCAGAGAGCACGGAGGTCAGACAGAAAGAAAATGCAAAAAGAAAAGAACTTCCTGTGGCGCATACAGCAGCTGATAAGTACTGGAAGGATTAAGATTTTTTAAATAGAAGTCATTTACAAATCTGTTTAACTTTCTGGCACCAGTTGAGAGGAGTACCCCTTTAATCGTTCCGTTCACTAACATTGCATTTCTGACAGCAGGTGCAACCCCCCCCCCCCCCCATGTGACCGCCCCGGACCTGTCTATGTAGGATGGGTCCGAATTCTTTATTTTGTAAACATTTACTGTCCCTTTAAGAACCGTCCCCGATAGTTTCTATACAGTCTATTATATTTCATATTCTCCTCCGTATGCGTCTCACCCTCCCCTCTTCCCTTTCATCCCCCCCCCCCTCTCTTTTGTGCGTCCACCTATAGTTTTTAATAAGTGCGCTTGCGGTGAATGCGTCGCTTTCTACGTATCACAATGGGTCCTAGTTAAGGTTTCGCGCTGCCAGCCAACCTTTTGTTGGTACTTTGGAATCCTACAGTGGAAGAATCGGGTCCAATTATCCCGGAGGGTCTAGTTCTGTAATATATTCAGCGGAGGCTATAAGAGGGATAGCGGCGGCGTTCGGCGGCCTGTGCGGGCTGCTCATTACAGAGACGTAATTACAGGCTAATTGTTCAGGCCGTGCCGCCGTCGCTTCTCGCCGCTCCTTTTGTGGCGGGTGACAAAACAAAAATCACGAGATAGAAAGGGAATAGAACGTATTGTTGGTATTTAGACTTCAATTAACACGAAATATTAATAGGGAAAGAGGGGGGGGGGGGGGGGGCTTCGGCCGACTGAATGGCGCTCGGCTCTCCCGCAGACAGTCATTAATTGCGCACGGGGAAGATGCGCTCTTTGGTGTCTTTGTGGCCCTCGGGATGAAAAGTCAGCGATAGAATACGTTTTTTATTTATTATTATTATTTTTTAAATTCCTCAGGTAGGTATCTCATTATAGCTGTAGGTGAATGGACGGATCGTCTTAGGAGACCTGGAAGCCGGTGAAGGAATGTGACTAGTTGGATATAGGACAAAAAGCAATTAATGTTCTAGAACGCTCTATACATTCTATTCTTTCCAACCGGGATGCCTCCAGCTGTTGCAAAACTACAACTCCCATGCTGGGAGTTGTAGTTTTGCAACAGCAGGAGGCACCCTGGTTAGAAAATGCTGCCTTGTGAAATGAGTATTCCCCTCCCCCCCTGTCCTCAGGTTGTCTGTGGTATTACAATTTGGCTCCATTTACTTCAATAGGACTGAGCTGCAATACCACACACAACCTGAGAACAGGGGTGGCGCTGTTTGTTGAAGAAATCGGCACTGGTTTTTCTTATCCAGGATAACCGCTTTTAAGGGGTTATCCAGGAAAATACTTTATATATATATATATATATATCTATATATATATATATATATATCTATATATATATCTATATATCATCTGGCTCCCGAAAGTTAAACACATTTGTAAATTACTTCTATTAAAAAATCTTAATCCTTTCAGTACTTATGAGCTGCTGAAGTTGAGTTGTTCTTTTCTGTCTAAGTGCTCTCTGATGACACGTGTTTCGGGAACCGCCCAGTTTAGAAGCAAATCCCCATAGCAAACCTCTTCTACTCTGTGCAGTTCCCGAGACAAGCAGAGATGTCAGCAGAGAGCACTGTTTCCAGACAGAAAAGAACAACTCAACTTCAGCAGCTGATAATTATTGAACGGATTAAGATTTTTTTTATAGAAGTAATTTACAAATCTGTTTAACTTTCTGGAGCCAGTTGATATAAATTTTTTTTTTTTTCCCTGGAATACCCCTTTAATGAGCAGACAAGCAGGACTACTATGGACACACTCTAGAGCAGTGTTCCCCAACCTGTGGCTCTCCAGCTGATTTGGAGCTCTGTATCACATTGTGTAAGCTCCCGGCAGGGGAAAGTGGGCGTTCCCCAGCAGACGTGACGTCACTGAAGCCTGCGAGAGCTGTTCCTCCCCATGCCCCGCACGCAATTCCTGAGTTTGGTCTTCTGCCAGGCCGGGAGGAGACCAAACTAACTGTTTGATTTGCAGCAGGAAACAGAACTGTGCCACCTAGTGGCTATTTCTTTTTTGTCACATTAAAAACATATAAAGGTTGAGAATTTTAACAGCAAGTAAATAGCAAAATGTCTTTATAGTTACATAAGGAACAATATATTAAAAGTTTGGTTTGGTACTTTACTTTTACAACAAGAGGGTTAAAAAAAAAAAAAAACAGCCTGGTTTAAAACTTTTAACTAAACAAAAAAAAAGGCATAAGGATCAATAGTGAAAATGCACTTCTATTTGTCTTAGAACAGTGTTTCCCAACCAGGGTGCCTCCAGCTGTTGCAAAACTACAACTCCCAGCATGCCCGGACAGCCTTTGGCTGTCCGGGCATGCTGGGAGTTGTAGTTTTGCAACAGCTGGAGGCACACTGGTTGGAAAACACTGTCTTAGAACGTTGCGCTACATCCTTGGGCGAGTCCAAGATCACCTAGAACCATCTTCGGTCATTTTTGGTTGATGCCATAACATTTTTAATTCTTATATATTTGTGTATTAGCCGTAAATCAATAAAGTGTGATTGGTGTACGCCGGCGGCGCCTTGCGGCGCAGATATAATTGGATTAATGTTGGAGAGCCGTCGGGAACCTTTAAAAGGATTAAACTGATTGTCAGCTCCGTAATTAAAGCGGCGCAGACAATGGGTCGGCTAATTCCCAGTGAATCGGTCGGCTCTCGAGCACCACTACAGGATTTTCCTTCCTAACTCTCGCCCCCTCCCCCGCCCGCCATCCCGTGATTAAATTAAAAACTTATCGAGTCACCTATTGAATTGGCTCGGAGCCCTTGATTTTTATTTTATTTATTTATTTTATTTTATTTTTTTTCTTTGCAAAAAGTAAGAAATTGAAGACGTGGCAGGTGCAGCCCTTGCCTTGCACACTGAACGGTGGCAACTGTGCCCGAGTGGCAGCCATTGTTCCCCCCCCCAGTCCTTTATTTGTCTGGCATTTATTATGCAGCCTAAGTCTATGGAGGAAGCAGTATATGTGTTTTTATCCATAATTTTTCTTTTTTTATTGTGTCTTCTAGGGAAGATCTCATCAAACCGATGGGAGTGAAACTGGACGGGACGATGGTTCCGCTGCAAGAAGCCGTACGTTACGCACAGATCGCCGAGCCGGACAGTTCAGACTCAGACTAAAATCTCCACCTGCTGGGCTTTTCTTCTTTTTGTTTTGTTTCATTTTTGTTGTTGTTTTTTTTTTTATCTACAGTGAGAGATTGCTATTTATACTCTTGATATGTCCAAGTTTTAAAGAAATATGAATTTATAATAATTTTTTTTTTGTTTTGTTACGTTCCCAGTGTCCCTAAAAGAGCATTTCCCCTTTAAAAAAAAAAAAAAAACACAACTTTTTCTCCTTTGTCAAGTTCTGTTTCTCTCCTCTTTCTTAGACCAGGTTCACACAGCCGTTTTGCTCCAACACGTTCAGGGTCAGTTCGGCTCCATGTTTTGTCGCCGAACAGACCCTAAACGGGTCAAAGCATAACTGACACCGACTGATCCCATTGACCTAAATTGGGTCCATTGGGCAAAAAAAAGGTCAGAAAAAAGGTCGGATTTGCAGTATTTTTTTTTCTCTGCTCAACGCCTGTCCTTCCGACAGAGCTCCCTTACCAGCGCACAGAGGCTGTGTGAACTTAACCTTACTTATGTCTTTTTCTGGAAAAGCTGGGTGAGTACTAATATGACCACCATTACAGCACCAATAGGGGTCACCTAGCTTACCTGCTATCCTCAGACATCTGTATTAGGGTGCATTCTTCTCCTGGATTACGAATCCGCCAGCCGTGTAGGGTGAGAGAATTTCGAAACAGAGTACAGCGCTTCACTATTATTGAAGGTCGAGTGATGCTTATGCATTTGCGCTGTTACCTTATCCACAGAGAGATGTGTATAATTTGTGGGGTCCCCCACCCCCCGATCATTACAAAGGACAATTTTGTCAATAGTATAACAATGCCCATGCTTGGGCATCACTTGCCAATGGAATTTTGAAGATCGAAAAGCACTGTACTCTATTTGACATTCTCATAGTGCAGTGCTTCCCAACCAGGGTGCCTCCAGCTGTTGCAAAACTACAACTCCCAGTATGCCCGGACAGCCTTTGGCTGTCCGGGCATACTGGGAGTTGTAGTTTTGCAACAGCTGGAGGCACCCTGGTTGGGAAACACTGCCATAAGTGAGCAATGGCCCAGCATGTGTGCTGCTACCCCAAATAAACTAGTGATAGAAACACTTGTTCATTGGGTAGGTGAAAAATGTTATAGGCCAGATCACCCCTTTTATGAAAGTAATATTTCTTTATAGGGGAAATGCTCTTTTGGGAGAAAAAAAATGCAGGAGAACATTTGACAACCCCCGGATCAATAGGATAGAAGTTTAAACATGACTTTTGTAAGCGTCACAGGTTCCATACATTGACCCAATACTGTATTTCAATGTAATTTTACGATCAGTATTAATATATTTACTGCTATCGTGGACTGTAGTCAAGTCCGCTCACATTGGGACGTTCGGACAGGACCACTAAGCCTCAAAAGCTCTATGCATATCCGACACACTGGGGTCTGTGTATGTGTGTAAATTATATATATATATATATATATATATATATATATATATATATATATATATATATAATGTATATGTCTGTTTATGTGTGTGTGTGTGTATATGTATATATATATATATATATATATATACACACACACACACACGTATTAGAGATGAATTTACAGTAAATTGATTCGTCACGAACTTCTCGGCTCGGCAGTTGATGACTTTTCCTGCATAAATTAGTTTAGTTTTCAGGTGCTCCGGTGGGCTGGAAAAGGTGGATACAGTCCTAGGAAAGAGTCTCCTAGGACTGTATCCACCTTTTCCAGCCCACGGGAGCACCTGAAAGCTGAACTGATTTATGCAGGATAAGTCATCAACTGCCCAGCCGAGAAGTTCGTGACAAATCGAGTTTACTGTAAATTCGCTCATCTCTAACATGTATATATAATTTATCTATTTTCACCAATCGGCCATCATGTTAAAACCTTATAATGTAAAAGGTCCCACCACAATAGTCTCATTAAGACTTTGTTTTTTTTTAAATCAACTGGTGCCCGAAAGTTAAACACATTTGTAAATGACTTCTATTTAAAAATCTTAATCCTTCCAGTACTTATCAGCTGCTGTATGCTCCACAGGAAGTTCTTTTCTTTTTTAATTTCCTTTGTCTGACCACGGCGCTCTCTGCTGACACCTCTGTCCATTTTAGGAACTGTCCAGGGTAGGAGTAAATCCCCATAGCAAACTGCTCTCCTGCTCTGGACAGTTCCTGACATGGACAGAGGTGTCAGCAGAGAGCACTGTGGTTAGTAAGGAAATACAAAAAGAAAAGAACTTCCTGTGGTGCATAGAGCAGCTAAGTAGTGAAAGGATTAAGATTTTTAAATAGAAGCCATTTACAAAGGTGTTTAACTTTCGGGCACCAACTGATTTAAAAAAAATAAATAAATAAAAATAGTTTTCCAGCGGAGTACCCCTTTAAGACATCTTATCCCCTATCCTTTAAGACATCTTATCCCCTATTCACAGCTGTCACGCCCCCTCCCATAGGCTTGCATTGAGGGGGTGGAGCGTAACGTCACATGGGGGCGGAGCTGTGACGTCACAATGCTCCGTCCCCGAACATGCTCCGGGGACTGATTGTAACGGGGTGTTGCGTGCAAGATCACAGGGGTCCCCAGTGGCAGGACCCCCAGCGATCAGGCATCTTATCCCCTATCCTTTGGGATAAGATGTCTTAGCGCTGGAGTACCTCTTTAAAGTCCTGTAGGTTTTGAGGTGCGGCCTCCATGGATAGGACTTGTTTTTCTGGCAAATCCCACAAATGATCGATCGGACATATCTGGGGAAGTTGGCGGCCAAGTGACTGGGGCATTGTTCTACTGGAATTTCGCTGCCATAAAAAGAGGGACAATAAGGGCTCAAGTCCTGCAGGAACACATGGGAATGGAGTTCCTGCACTTTTTCCATAGCAGGAACACCGTTCTCATTACCAGAAGTCCTGTAGGATCAGCCCTTAGTCTTGACCTCTGGAGACAATGGGGGAGATTTATCAAAACGTGTCCAGAAAAAAAGTTGCTCTTATATTTTTAACAAGGCCTCTGCAAAATGAAAGAAGCGATCTGATTGGCTGCTATGGGCAACTCAGCAAGTTTAAGTAGATTATATGTGTCACAGATCCGGTTTTCCCAGCAGAACATCTGTTTGGTGGTCCACCTCCAGTAGGTATCAGGAACACCAAACAAGATAATCAAATCTGGAGAAGCCCTGACCCAGTCACCTAGCCATCAACATTTGGCGCAGTCGCTCCTTACGCTTGCTCATTTTTCCTGCTTCCAAGACGTCCTTTTCCAGAACTGACTGTTCACTTGCTGCCTGATCTATTCCATTGTCACCAGATAATTCATGCTGTTTACGTCCCGGTTTTAATCTTATGGCTGATTGGTGTATACGGTATTTACATATAAAACACATTTATGTATTGGTTATATGGACTGTGTATGGCTAATTTACAGAATTGGCAATAAAATAAAACTTTTCCAGTTTCTGTAACCATTATCCTTAGAGGGTTTATTGATGCAAGTAGATTAAAAAAAAAAAAAAAAAACTGATGTTTTCTGCAGCGCTGGACCAAGGGAATTAAAAGAGACCAAGCTCTTAAGGATTTTATCAGGTAGCGTTTATTCAAAGCACATCAGAGCGTTTCTGGCCCGGAGTGGTCCCTTCATCAGGACAAGGTGCTAGCACCTTGTCCTGATGAAGGGCCCACTCCGGGCCAGGAACGCGTTGATGTGCTTTGAATAAACGCTACCCGATAAAATCCTTAAGAGCTAGCACCTTGTCCTGATGAAGGGCCCACTCCGGGCCAGGAACGCGTTGATGTGCTTTGAATAAACGCTACCCGATAAAATCCTTAAGAGCTAGCACCTTGTCCTGAAGAAGGGCTCACTCCGGGCCAGAAACGCATTGATGTGCTTTGAATAAACGCTACCTGATAAAATCCTTAAGAGCTTGGTCTCTTTTAATTCACTTGGTCCAGCGCTGCAGAAAAAAATCTTATTTTTTTATTTTTTTTAATCTACTGCCATCTTTTACCACCGACGACTCCAGGGAGTGCTCGGAAGGATTGTAAGCTGCAGGACCAAAAAGACTCGCTCTACATGTGAATTGAGATGGTGCTTTATACCACTGTTTAACTGTACTTCACTAGGGGCGCGTTCCCATCTTTTCCTTTTTTATCTCATACTTAGAGGGTTTATTGGCACCCAAGTCTTTATAATGCACATACTGGGAAGATTTTTTTTTTTCTTTTCTTTTCATCTATCGGGGGAATGTTTTTCTACCACTTTGTATGGTTCCTTCTCCATTTTTTAACCCTTTTGCTCCAAAATGTGGGACTGTTTACAAATGCAGTCAGTTTTGTGAAAAATCGCACGAAACATTCATGATCACTGAAATAAGTGAAACCAATGGTAAATTCCCTCACATGTTCTTGTCTATAGGGCAGTGTTGGCCAAAACTGCATGCAGCTTTTTTTTTTTTCTTAGGGGCCGTGCAGCTCACCCCCAAGCCCATAAATGATTTTGCAGTTTAAAGGGGTACTCCGCTGCTCAGCGTTTGGAACAAACTGTTCCTGAACGCTGGAGCGGGGAGCTTGTGACGTCACATCCCACCCCCTCAATGTAAGTCTATGGGAGGGGGCGTGACGCCCCCTCCCATAGACTTGCATTGAGGGGGCGCGGCTGTGACGTCACAAGCTCCTGGCTTCAGCGTTCGGAACAGTTTGTTCCAAACGCTGAGCAGCGGAGTACCCCTTTAATACAAAAGTGCAGTATACAGGACATAGGACAGCGGGCGCTACTCAGCGGCCAGGAACGCACTTCCCCGGGAGGGGATGAATAGGTTCTGAAGACGCCGTGCTGAGCACGTTATCTGCAATATCATTGCAGCGGGTGAATATGATGTCCTGTATACTGCACTTATGTATTAAGTGAACAAGCGTTTGGATAAAGGGGACATATAAACGCAATCCCTGTGAAAGTGTCATTTTTCTACATGTGAACGTGCATAACTATTCACCCCCCCTAAAGTCAATACTTTGTAGAGCCACCTTTTGCGGCAATCACAGCTCCAAGTTGCTTTGGATAAGTCTCTATGAACTGCCACCATCTTACCACTGGGATTTTTGCACATTCCTCCTTGCAAAACGTCTCCAGCGCCTTCCAGTTGGATGGTTTGTGCTTGTGAACAGCAATCTTTAAATGGGCACTGTCAGATATAAAAACTTTTCATATGTTGTAAAGCATGCAAAACCAATAGCTTTTGCAATTGCTTTCATTAAAAAAATTTCAGTATTTCATACTTGAAAAGACAGTAAATAAAACTGCCTCCTGGGATACATACTAGTCCTGCTGTGTCCACTCGTCATCACCTACGTCATGGACACACTTCATGAGTGACAGGTCTGCAGATCTAAAGCTGCTGTGATCGGCTCCCTCACTGTCTCTGTTTACTTCTCAGTCTCCTGTGTGAGGAGAAGGGGGGAGGGGTGGGAGTACACTGCTGCCTGTGAGGAGAAGGGGGGAGGGGTGGGAGTACACTGCTGCCTGTGAGGAGAAGGGGGGAGGGGTGGGAGTACACTGCTGCCTGTGAGGAGAAGGGTCAGGAGTACACTGCTGCCTGTGAGAAGGGGTGGGAGTACACTGCTGCCTGTGAGGAGAAGGGCGGAGGGGCGGGAGTACACTGCTGCCTGTGAGCAGATGATGAAGGAAGCTGGTGACTGAATGGAGGATTGTTTTGTTTAAAAAGGAAGTGTCCCTGCCTGCCTGTATGTATGTTTGTGTGTATATGTATGTATATATTATATATGTATGTATGTATGTGTGTATATATATATATATATAAATAATTGTGTGTGTGTGTGGATATATATGTATGTGTGTAAATCTGTGTCTAGGTAATGTGCATGTGTATAAATAAAGTCAGTGTATCTAATACAGAGGGACTACAATCATATGCCTCCAGCTGTTGCAAAACTACAACTCCCAGCATGCCTGCACAGCCAAATGATGTGTGGGCATGCTGGGAGTTGTACTTTTGCAACAGTAGGAGGAACACAGCCTGCAGCAACACTGCTGTAAATCTGAGTTTTACCAATCATGTGACTACAACTCAAAGGATGGTGTGGGCATGCTGGGAGCTGTAGTTTTGCAAAAGCTGTAAGCACACTGTGTGTGTATAGCATAAAACCAGAAAGGAAAGGGTTACAGATGCTCACTCCTGAGACCAGTGACTGCGGAGAGTGAGGGAGAGGGAGTGGTTATCACCTGAGGAGAAGAAAGAGACCTGCCCCCCCCTGCTTCTGGTCGACAACATTAAAGGGCTACTCCGCTCCCCAGCATCCGTAACATTGAGTTCCTGAACGCTGTGTGCGGGCTTCCGTGTTCACGCCTGCCCTCTCGTGACGTCACAGCCTGCCCCCTTAATGAAAGTCTATGGGAAGGGGGCACGACGGCTGTCACAACCCCTTCCCATAGACTTGCATTGTGGGGGCAGGAAATGATGTCACATGATGGGGCGTGACATCACGAGGGGGTGGGCGTGAACACTGAAGCCCTCACACAGCGCTCAGGAATTAAATGTTCTGGACACTGGGGAGTGGAGTAATCCTTTAAGGTAATTCAGAAATAATAGTGAGGAGAATAAGGAATGAATCGCACTCACCACTAAGATGTCCCAAAGAAACCGATCCTTTATTGCACGGATGGTAATAGCAGCATATTACAGAAGAAAAATCTTCATTAAGCGGGGAGTGAGAGCAGCCGCTCTCGAGACGCAGGGATACACAAGTGGGTGGCAACTAGTTTCGCCCCCTCCCATAGACTTGCATTGAGGGTGCGGGGCTATGACATCACGAGCTGCCGGCTCCAGTGTTAAGAACAGTTTGTTCAAAACGCTGAGTGGCGGTGTACAATATTTAAGGAACGTACAATATTATTAAATGTATCATACGGTCTGTACAGACCTTTAAACAGCAACTGGATGAATATTTGCAAAAACATAACATTAAGAATATAGTCCCTGATTTTTTTGCATCAGTGACTACAGGTGACGTCTTCTCTATAGTGAGGAGAATACACAATGATATCAGTGACTACAGGTGACGTCTTCTCTATAGTGAGAACAATACACAATGATATCAGTGATTACAGGTCATGTCTTCTCTATAGTGATGAGAATACACAATGATATCAGTGACTACAGGTGACGTCTTCTCTATAGTGAGGAGAATACACAATGATATCAGTGACTACAGGTGACGTCTCCTCTATAGTGATGAGAATACACAATGATATCAGTGACTACAGGTGACGTCTCCTCTATAGTGAGGAGAATACACAATGATATCAGTGACTACAGGTGACGTCTTCTCTATAGTGAGGACAATACACAATGATATCAGTGACTACAGGTGATGTCTTCTCTATAGTGAGGAGAATACACAAGGATATCAGTGACTATAGGTGACGTCTTCTCTATAGTGAGGAGAATACACAATGATATCGGTGACGTCTTCTCTATAGTGATTAGTTCAAATCACTGGGGTATGACTTACAGGTTATAAAATCACAATTTATTGGGTATATTTAGATAAAACACATATAACCCCTATACACAAAACACTGAACCATTATTCACCTGTGACCGCAAAGAGAAAAAATATCACAGAGAATAGAAACCAAACAAATACTAAACACCACCATAGGTATTGCACATATTGTAGTCAGTGCTACACAGTGACTAATGCATCAAGAATGAGACCCCTTACTTAGTCAGTTCGGGTGGTCCCTTAATTATTGCACGTTTCCCAGGGGCTAGATTGCACGGGATGTGAAGGGTTAATTGCTGGAGGGAAGACTAATGTGTGCTATCCCTACACTTCCTATCAATCCCTCAAAGTGTAGTGCAATCATGTCCCTACTAGCACCTTCCCCTAACTGTGTGGCATGTAGCTGGTGCACTCGTCCTAATAAGGACGCCCCCCATGCCTCAGGACCCTGTCCCTATGCTATAGCAGTCCTATTAAACAGTGTACACAGAGTAATGGAGAAAGTGCTAACGTGCTTGTGCTTAATGTGCAAAAGATAACGCCATAAAGCAATGCCTTTAGGAGAATTATTTGAAATGAACAAGAGAACCTGATCTCCAACGCAGCGTTTAGCGTTTCATTTAGCGAGACAGTCTAGGTCATGGTGTCCCGGCAGGGGGGGGGTGGCAGTGGCAACCAGTCTCACCCATGGCGGTCTTTTTATATTTTCAAGACACTCCCTAAGAGGGATTTCTGGATTTTTACATATGTGGATGTCTTGCAGCTCTCAAACATCTTCACTTGATTAAATGTGGCGCTAATCTTGAGCAAATTTGGCCACCCCCACTATAGGTGGCACTGGCACCAGCGTACTCCAGAGTATACAGTTATATACAAAGCTCATAAGGACCATGTGCAATATTACAGATTTAGATGGCCTACATGTTCTCCTTAGGTCTGTGCAGTTATCCTGGCTCCAGAAAGTTAAACAGATTTGTAAATTACTTCTATTAAAAGAAATCTTAATCCTTATAGTACTTACGAGCTGCTGAAGATGAGTTGTTCTTTTTTGTCTAAATGCTCTCTGATGACACGTGTCTCGGGAACTGTCCAGAGTAGAAGCAAATCCCCATAGCAAACCTATTCTACTCTGTGCAGTTCCCGAGACAAGCAGAGATATCAGCAGAGAGCACTGTTGCCAGACAGAAAAGAACAACTCAACTTCAGCAGCTGATAATTTTTGGAAGGATTAAGATTTTTTAAATAGAAGTAATTTACAAATCTGGTTAACTTTCTGGAGCCAGTTGATATTAAAAAAAATAAAAAATTAAAAAAATGTTTCCTGGAATACCCTTTTAAGCTGAGACCGCCATGAAGACAAAGCAAGATATGCAATGAATGATAAAAAAAAAGAATAGATTCTGAAGCAGATTTTTTTTA
This sequence comes from Hyla sarda, assembly GCF_029499605.1. Classification (NCBI taxonomy): domain Eukaryota; kingdom Metazoa; phylum Chordata; class Amphibia; order Anura; family Hylidae; genus Hyla; species Hyla sarda. The sequence continues at coordinate 398,857,316 of NC_079192.1, read as the reverse complement.
TTGAAACTTGTAAAAATTTATATTTGGACACAATTGCTTAAAAAAAAGTTACATGTCTAAACAGTCAGTAGAAAGACGAAGTATATAAATAAGACAAGCAAAAGAATGACTTAAAAAAAGAACATGAGCAAACTGTATACAGAAGGTATCACATATAGAGGTAAAGTGCAAGTCCTTACACCAGTGTGCCTCCAGCTGCTGCAAAACTACAACTCCCAGGGTGTAGTTTTGTAACAGCTGGAGGCACACTGGTTGGGAAACACTGCCGTACACCATTAGAAAATTTGCATTGTATTTTATCCTTCTTTAAATAAACGAGGCCGAGCTGCAATATCTGACCCGACCCATAGGTGGCACTCTTTCCGTAGAAAGTCTTTAATTCAATTTGCAGATGTAAATTTTCGATAAAATTCTTCTTTGTTAAAAAGTTTCAGATCACTGGAGTTTCCATCATTTTATAATAAGGTACAATAAATTAGAATTAATATAGTAAACTCTGTATATAGGGCATTAAGGTATCAGTAGCACAAGGTACTTGAAGGACTTCTTGTATAGCAGCTCTAAGTAGTATGAGGCTTTGGAGAAGATCCACACTGGAAAGAAACAAAAAAAGGCACTTTTATTTTTTATATATAACACACACACAAACACATTTTATATGTGTATATATGTGTAGGTGTATTATATATACACACACACATACATATATACACAGGGTGGGCCATTTATATGGTTGATGATATTAACTTCCTGTTTGTAGCACATTAGTATATGTGAGGGGGGAAACTTTTCAAGATGGGTGGGGACCATGGCGGCCATTTTTAAGTCGGGCATTTTGAATCCAACTTTTGTTTTTTCAATAGGAAGAGGGTCATGTGACACATCAAACTTATTGGGAATT